>NC_026006.2:3044985-3192235 GCF_000442705.2 Elaeis guineensis
TATTAGATTTAAAAAATATTTAAATCTAAAATAAAATCTCTTTGTTAATAATTTCTGCACAAAGAACCATCATATATTTGTCTGGAAAAATTTGTGCAGTTTAAAGTTAAAATTATTTCAATTACATGAACTTGTTTAGATTAGATCTAAAGTTGTTTCATACTTATTTCACTTACATTTGATTATGAATTAAACATGTAACTTGGTTGGTAGAACTATGTGTAAAAATACTTACAAATATAAAAATTATTTTGAAAAGTCGAACCTCAACCCTCAGCCCAAAACTTAATTGAGAATCAAGAAGTTATTTGATTAGATTCTAGGATTTTGAATTGAAGAATCTAAGACACAAACCATAACACATTGGGTTAATGGGTTAGTAGAATTAGGTTTATTAATTGGGTTAGACCTAAGGTTAGATTAAAGATGGACTTAATTAGAGAATTGACTAAATCTAATCAATTATTTCTTAGATTAGGTCAAAGATTCTCTAGATCAATTACAATAGTTATATTTGATCAAGTCTATATCTTTAACAAGAATTAAATGGACTTGATTCTTGGCTAAGCGGTCTAGCACGAACTGTTAGGTTGATTTAATCGAAACTAATTAAACCAGTTGGTATCTAAGGTAAACTAGACTGATGGTTTTTAATTGACAGCTCGCTTACTTTGCCATTTCTGATGGTGTCTAAGGCAAGCTTTGGTAGACCCTCCCATTGATCGAACTTACCTGACCTCTTGGTGAAATTATGTTTTGATCGGATCACTTGACTATTCGAGCTGACCCATGTCAGCTAGGTAAATTAGTGTGACTGATTTAGATGCTCTAGACCAGCCCTTTTAATGGTCTCCCTTAAGCTGACTTGGTAAAGCCAGTGGAGGATCATGATAAGTTGGTTCATCTGACCTCATCCTCTAAATCAATTAAATCTTTTAAAATTATTAAGTCCTTAAAATGAAATAGTTATGGTGATAACTAAATCATAGCCTCCTATTAAGTGGATGATAATGGATCCATCAGTTGGATAATCATTGGAGGCCTAAAGGTCAGGTGCTTATTGGCTGATGGAATTGTCATCATAATATGATTTCTTGACTGCATCTTTCTAAATGGTGGTTAGGTTAGCCAACCAAAGTTGGGCCTAATCATTCATTGGCTAGAAGGGCCAAGTATGGTTATGTTAATGGTTGGACCAAACCAGACCTTTTCAGTGGAGGCCAAAGCCTACTAATTAGGGACTGGAGCAAAATTAAAATTACTAGAAATTATTTAGAAAAATAATTGATTATGAATCTACCTTTAGATGTATATGGGTTGAACAACCAAAGTTGGGCTTGTGTGCAGTCTAAATGGATTCTAGTACCCACTAAAGAATTAGGGTAATTCCTTGAATTGGAGGTAGAGGCTACCAGTTCGAATAAAATAGTTGGAGAAACCTTTTGATTAAAGTTCAAATCTTTAGGTTTAATGAATCAATTACTAATTAGGTTATGATTTTTTTTATGCGGACATGGCCACTTTCCTATCACTCCGATCATTGTTAGACAATAAAAATTTGGTGGGATCCAACTTCAGTAGCTGGTACTGAAAGTTGAAGATAGTCCTGGAGCATGAATGGATCCTATATGTGATAACGGATCCTACACCTGAGGAGCCAGCTGTCAATGCACATGGAACAGTCAGAGACACTTACCAGAAATGGCTCAGTGATTGGACCACGGTGCACTGCATCATGTTGGCTGTCATGAGCAACGAGTTCAATCATAGATTTGAGACAGCTTAGCCAAAGGATATGCTTCAAGTGTTGGAGGATGCCTTTGGCACATCCGATGACGTCGAGAGGTACAAGACTAGTTGTGTCATCTTCAACATCAAAATGCAGGATAGTATCTCTGTCACTGATCATGTATTGTACATGATCAAGCTGATGGAGCATTTGAGCAAGCTCGACTTTTTCTTGCATGAGCAGCTTGGGAAAGATGCAATACTAAAGTCACTGCCCAAGTCTTATCTCCCATTCCTAACTTATTATAGAATGACAAAGCTTGAAGTAAACTACCACGGGTTACTGGGGTTGCTTCAGAACTTTGAGAAGGATTACCAACTCCACAAGGAGTCGGTGAACTTAGTGGGAGGTTCATCTTCTAATTCTCGATCCTTTGAGAAAAGGAAGAAGAACAAGAAGAAGAAAGTAAAGAAAATGCAAGTTCAGGCTGGGACATCAGTGCAGGGCCAGACCAGAAAGATCAAGCCTGATAAGAGTCAAACTAATGCTTCTTTTGCAAGAAGTGGGGGCACTAGAAGAGGAACTGTCCTCAGTACATTGCCTCCCTAGATCCGAACAGGTAGAGAAAAAAGCAAGCTATTACTGGGCAAGGTATTTATATGATAACTCCTTGCAATTTCTCTATTTATGATATTACTGATTGGGTATTGGATACCGGTAGCCCTTACCATATTTGCAATTCGTTGCAAGGGTTGCAGGTCGATAGGAGATTCGAGCAAGGTGAGAGGTTCCTGAACGTTGGAGATGGAAGATCAGTTCCAGTTCTAGCATTAAGAATCTTGAAACTTGTATTTGAGTCCCATACTGTTATTCTTAATGATTGTCATTTCTATCCTAATTTCTTTTTAAATTTTATTTTTGTAGGCCTTCTGGCCAAAAATGATTATAAAATTTCAATAAAAAAATAAGTTTGTAATATCATTATGAATGGTATTACTATTTTTTGTAAATATTTGAATAATGGTGTGTATATGTTATCCCAACCTGTTAACGTAGTCTATTCTACTGGCAAGCACTCTAGATTAGATAGTACATCAGATATCTACTTATGGCACTATAGGCTAGGTCATATAAATAAGAACAGGATAAACAGGTTGATTCAAGAAGGAATCCTTGAAGTCAGTGATTATGAATCACTTCTAACCTGTGAGTCCTATCTTCTTTGTAAAATGACTAAGTCACCTTTTACTAGAAAAGATGAGAGAGCTACTAAGCTCTTGGGCCTAGTACATACTGATGTATGCGGGCCCATGAGCACAAGTGCTAGAGGTGGATATTTCTACTTCATCACTTTCATGGGTGATTTATCCTGATATGGATATGTCTATCTGATGAAACATAAGTCGGATTCATTTGAAATGTTCAAATAATTTCGAAGTGAAGTAGAAAAATAAACTGAGAAGAGTATTAAAACTCTTCAATTTGACCAAGAAGGGGAATACCTTTCTGGTGAGTTTCTCACATATCTAGAAGAGAATGGGATTCTCTCCCAATGGACTCCTCCAGGAACACTACAGCATAATGGTGTGTCTGAAAAGAGAAATCAGACTCTGTTAGACATGGTCCAATCCATGATGGGTTTTGCCAGCTTGCCGATATCCTTCTGGAGATATACACTAGAATCAGCCTGTTATCTGTTAAATAGGATTTCAAGTAAGTCTGTAATTAAGACTCCATATGAGATATGGATAGGGCGTAAGCCAGCACTTTCACACCTTAGGGTCTGGGGGTGCTCGGACTATGTCAAACAATTAGTTACAGATAAACTTAGACCTAGGTCTGACAAATATACATTCATAGGGTATCCTATAGAGACCAAAAGATATTTTTTCTACCATGCTGATGAACAAAAGGTGTTCGTCAGCCTTAAGGCAATCTTTTTAGAAAAAGAGTTTCTTGGTGAAGGAACTGTTGCCTCTAAGGTTGAACTTGATTAAGTTCAACAGGTAGAAAGACTGACACCAATAGCTGAACCTGAGTCTGATTTGATTAGATCAGATTCAGAGCCCAATATATCTGTACCATTAAGATGATCCGGTAGAGTACCGCATCAGCTGGGCAGATACTATAGTTTCTTGGTCTGGGATGGTGATCCCATCGAACTCGATGAGAACGATGAGGATCCAATCACCTATATGGATGTGATGCAGAGATCTGATTTCAAAAAATGGCTTGAAGCCATAAAATTCAAAATGGAGTCCATGAAGATCAACGATGAATGGACATTGGTTGACCCACCTGAAGGGATTAAACCCATTGGGTGTAAATGGATCTTCAAAAGGAAGAGGGGCGCAGATGGAAAGGGAGAGACCTATAAAACCCGTCTGGTTGCCAAGGGGTATAACGAGACGTTCTCCCTTATGGTAATGCTCAAATCCATTCGGATAATGCTTGCAATAGCGCCCATCTGGATTATGAGATTTGACAAATGGATGTAAAGATAGCTTTCCTGAATGGAGAGCTGACCGAAGAGGTGTATATGATACAACCTGAGGGGTTTACATCCACAGATGAGTCCAAGGTGTGCAAGCTTTAGAGATCCATTTATGGATTAAAGCAAGCTTCTTGGAGTTGGAATATGCATTTTGATAAGGTGATCAAAATGTATGGCTTCGTTAAGAATGGAGAAGAGCCCTACATCTATAAATGGGCAAATGGTCCAATTGTGGTATTCCTTATCTTGTACGTGGATGACATTCTCTTAATCGGGAATGATGTCCCCGCACTATAGGGAATAAAAGTTTGGTTGTCATCATAGTTCTTTATGAAGGACTTAGGTGAAGCATCCTACATCCTAGGGATGAAGATCTATAAGGATAGATCTAAAAGGATGCTTGGGTTATCCCAGTCCACATACATAGATACTGTGCTGAAGAGATTCAGCATGGAGAATTCCAAGAAGGGCTATCTACCGATAGGCCATAAAACTTTTCTCTCTAAGAAGGATTGTCCAACAACTCCTGAAGAGAGAAAGCGTATGAGTAGAGTCCCATATGCTTCGATCGTGGGATCTATCATGTACGCCATGACATGTATAAAGCCAGATGTGGCATACTCACTAGGAGTAGTGAGTAGATACCAATCTGATCTTGAAGAAAATCACTGAAAAGTGGTTAAAGCCATTTTTTAGTATTTGAGAGTTACTAAGGATCAATGGTTGGTTTATGACGAGTCAAATCTGAAACTTGTGGGGTTCACAGACTTCAGCTTTCAATCTAACCATGATGACAGCAGAAGCGTGTCGGGTTATATCTTTACTCTGAATGGTAGAGCCATCTGCTGGAAGAGTTTCAAGCAGCATATTGTGGCAGACTCTGTTTGTGAGGCGGAGTACATCGCAGCATCGGATGTCGTGAAGGAAGCTGTGTAGCCAAAAAAATTCATCATCGAGCTCGAAGTAGCACCCTTCCTCGATGGTCCAGTCCTACTCTACTGCGACAGTACTGGTGCCATAGCTCAGGCAAAGGAACTCAAAACACACCAGTGGACGAAGCATATTTTGTGTCACTTTCATCTGGTCCGGGAGATCATGGATCGAGGTGACATCGACCTCAGAAGATCGACGGAAAGGAGAACCTAGCTGACCCCTTCACTAAAGCCCTGGCGATAAAGGAGTTCGACAACCACAATTCGAAGATGGGTATTAGATACTGTGCCGAGTAGCTTTAGGACAAGTGGGAGTTGTTGGAAAATATGTTCCAAAAGTCAATCGTCAATCTATTGATGGTTGAGCAACCTTGTATTGTAATTGATTTGTTAATAAATAAAATATATTTTTGATATTTTTATCATAAGTTTTCATCTTCTAATGAACTTCATTGTTGTGATGAAGTCTTTAGGACTATTTAGGTTCGATAAAGAGAGAATTTATCAATTAGTCCTTAAAACTGTTTACGACCAAATGACAGGCTGTTAATAAGGACGACAGCTTCTATCGAGCATAGGTCACTGTAGGCCATATGGGTTGGTTGTCTTTTTAACCAAAGAGTGTGGAGACACTGGTATGGCATACAGTTGAGATGTAAGGGTACATCATCATTGAACGTGACCAACTCCAGAGCATTCTACTATCGAGAATGTCTCTGATGGGATATAGATATAAGTGTCTGTTAGACCTGAGATCACCTCAGTGACTTGCAAGCAACTCACTGTGCTTTAATACTAGACTAACTGAATTTTTAATTCAGTGATGGAAGGCTTCTGGGCATAGTCAAGTACTTGCAAAGTCAGAGAGTGATCAAGATGGGATTGACCACTCCAAGAGTTGGAGAAAGAAGAATGATTCGCTGTATTTCAATTTAGCAAAACCTTGGCCAAGGTAATCCATCAGATAGATTTGATATTTTAAAATACAATGTGGACAACCTGATCAGAGTTGACAGTTAAACTCTGAGGTGTCCTATGAGCATTTTGGTCAAGTGGATGAATTATATGAAAACTATATCTGCATGGGTTCTAAGGATGTTGTTCTACACATTCGACCTATCCGACTGTCGTGTACCATTTTTAGATGGTCACTTTGATTGGTACAAAAATTTATTTCTATGCTACCGACTTAGATTCGGACCTATGAGGTCACACACACTAGAGTTCATGATCCGATCGGATGGTTGATCAATGATTAAGAATCATTCTTAGGGTTAAATGATCAATACGATTAATATTTAACCTAGTGCAAGTATTACAGGTGGATCGATTAGCAATTTGATTACTAATTGGCTTAATTTGATTAATTCAATGGGTTGAGATTAAGTCTAATTGAATATGATTTAATTAAATTTAGTTTGGGCTTGATTGGATCAAGTCCAATTGATTTATTGGATAAGCCAGGTGCGAGGAAAAACTAGTCCTAGTCTAATTAGGACTTGGGTCAACCTAATTTTTAATTTAATTAAAAAATTAAATCTAATTTAATCTGATTAAATTAGGTTCTTAATTGAGTTAAGATCTATTTTAATTGGGTTGATTTGATTTTAGTTTGATTTGGTTAGAGAAACCAAATTTGAACAAGTCATAGATTGAATCCTAGTAAGACTAGGATTCCACCTTGCGCTACCTTAGCCTCCCACGCCCACTCTCTCTTATTTTGTGTGACAAAACCTTCTCTCCTAGGCCTTCATGCATACCCAAAGCTTTCCACTCATTCTCTCTTACATGGAATATGGTTGTGGACCAAGTCAAAGTAGGAATTAGTTTGGATTTCAAATTCTTTGAGATAGAATTTTAGGAAACCAAAACTCTTTTCTTATGGCACTGATTTTACCTAAATTTTTTTGAGATTTTTATGGATTTTATAGCATATATTGTGTGTCCTTTTCTGGTGGTCCATGGCAGAAAAAGAAGGAGGGGGCGCCCAAGAGTTGGGCACCACTTGTCTTGCCCTGTTTAGATTTTTTTTGACTAGGTATTTGACGTAGAAAAAGATTCTCCATATCTCATTATTTAAAGAAAATTTCTTCTTGAAATTTTTGTAGATTATATAGCATTGAGAGACCTTTTGGGTGTATAAAAATTAGGGAGAAATAATGTTGGGCCATAAAGATATAATAGACACAAGACTAAGTGTCTAGGTGAGAACAAAGAGAAGAAGAAGAGGGTCTTCTTCTAGGGTTGCTGAGTTTACCTCTTTTCTTCTTCCATCTATGAGTTTTCTGAGAGTGTCTCACATCTAAAACTCTTTCTCTTACTTTTTATCTTTGAAAGAGTCCAAATCAAGAAGAAGGAGGTATCTGATCGACCATCGAAGAAGGATCAACACAGTACTAGCATATTATGCTGATTTTCTGGATCAGAACTTCTGATCGTGATTCGTGGGCTCGTGTGGATGACTCCTAGAAGTCAGATATGTGTACAGCTTGCATCATCATCCTCAAGTCCGGATCAGCAAAGTTAGAATGTCTAACTTGCAAGGTAATAGATCTGATCTATTATATTTTACATACATTAGATGTAGCATAGAAACATGTTGATATGATCAACATGTAGTTCTTGCTCTTTATAATTTAATTTTTGATTTAATATCATATAATAATCATGTAATAGGATCTTTGATCTAAAAATTCTCTGATTTTATAATATAAATTTTGATTTATTTTAATCTTCCACTGTCTGATCTTGCAAAAGTTTCAAGATCTAATCCTGAAATCTTAGATCTGGTTCCTTCAAAGGAGAGGATCTTCTTATTCTTTATTTCCATCATGTTTCTCTCAAATCAGCTAATAGATAGTGTCTTCATGAGCTACCACTCCCAGAGAGATCGATCAATTTAAGGACTTCATGTGGATACCCGTGGAGGTCTGATGCGTGTGCGGCTGCCAAGCATCATGAAGAACCATTTACCATGAATTTTGGATGCGGTAATTTGCTATCTATACTCAAAAATAAAGTTTTGTATTCAATTAATATTTAGATATGATCTAAATATAGATTAGATATGTCGTGTACTTACTGAATTTTAGATTTTAGATATGCATACATGTATATTAGTTCATGTCATAGATCCTGTATAGTGATTTAGATTTGATCTATGCATGCATTATAAATTAAATGGTTTAATCTATACATGTTCTCCTGCAAAAATTTTTCAAAATATATGCACATCACCCACCACGCTTCCCTTCAAATGGTATTTGAGCTAGGTTCATTATGACATGAACATATATGCATGTAGAGTTGAAATCTAGATTTAGCAATGCATAAGATGTGTTATGACATGATTTTAGATATGATCTAATATAAAATCAGATCTAATATAATTTAGATTAGATCAAAATTTTTTCATACATGATATATGAATAAGATTAGATGTTCTGAGTAGCAAAGTACTTGGATTGGGTAATCACCAAGCCATCCAGTCACAGGAGCAAGTAGGGTTACATGACCCTCTCTTCCCATTTAATATGGTGCTCTTCATGGCGTGTAGGGGTGCCACTGTGAGGTCCCATTAAGAAAAAAGCAAAAGAAAAAAAATTATTTTTTTGCAAAAATCTAAATCTTGAAACCCTAGATGTTGTTGTATGTGATACAAATTGTGAAGAAACTAATTACATCTAATCTTGATAAATCAAAATTATTTTGATTGAAAATCATAAAAATTTAGATTTGATCTAAAAATTTTATGATTTAATGTAAAAAGTTTACATAAGAAATTATTTCATAACCTTAACCTATGTTGATGATATACTTAATTAAAAATTAAAAAATATATTTTAAATCTAGAATTGTGATTAAAGATCTAATGATATTATATAAAATATGGAGCATGGGTTAGCTCAAATCAAGTCCTTTTAATTGGGTTGGATCTAAGGTTAGAATCAAAAACTTAGTAGACTAAAAAGAGTAGTTGATCCGATCTAACCAATAGTTGATTTAGATTAGATCAAGGATATTCTAGATCAAAAATAATAGTTATAGTTGATTGAGTTTATGTCTTTGATTAAATCAAATGGACCTTAATTCAGGCTCAAAGATTGAGCTCGAGTCATCAGGCTGAATAGATCATTATGTGACTCGAGTTGACCCATGTTGTTAAGATTAATCAGTATAACTGATTTTGGTGCCCTAGACTGACTTGTCTCTAATTTTTCTCAGGACTTGATAAAGTTAGTGGGAGGATCTACGATATGCCGATTGGATCCACCAGTCACTAATCTTTTTCATGACTTGATGAAGTCAGTAGGAGGATTTATGACTTGTAGGTCGACTGATGTCCTCTAAAATAAATTAATCAAATCTTCTAAATTATTAGCTCCACAAAATAAGCTAGTTATGGGGATAACTAGATCATAGCCTCTCATTAAGGTGCGTGATAATGAGTCCAATATTTTAAATAGGTATTGGAGGTGCCACATGCCTGGTGTCTATTACGTATTGAAATTATCATCCATTATATGACCATCTTATTGTACCTTCAGACCAATGCTTAGGTTGGTCGAGCCACACTCGGGTCTAGACATCCATTTTATTGGATGCACTTGATGTTGTCATGTTAATGGTTGGACCTAATCAGAATTTTTAGTGAAGGTGCCACACGCCTGCTGAAGGGATGCCTAGGGCAAAATCTGATTACTAGAATTTGTTTGGATAAATAATTAGTTATGAACCTACCCATGGATGCACTAGAGTTGGCTGAGCCACACTCAGGCCCGAATACAGTCTGTGTGGATTCTAGCACCCACTACGAAATTAAACTAATTCTTCAAATTGGAGGTAAAGGCTACCAATTCATATAAAATAGTAGGAGAACTTTTAGACTAAAGTCTAAATTTTTAGGCTTAAAATAATTCATATACTAATAGGTCAGTTGTTCTCTTTTCAGAAATGGCTGAAAAATAGTCGCTCTCTTCACTGCTAGACAGTGAAAATATTATCAGACCTAACTTCGATAGTCAATATCGAAAGTTGAATATAATTTTTGAAAGAATTAATCAAGAAGTCTCAGGCTAACCCAAACAGGCTTAAAAGAGAAATCAGCAAATGGTTACTGATCAAGATAGTTATATAATAATTCTTTGAAGTTTTTCTATTGATAATCCTACTATCAGGGTATAGGATACCAACAGTATAAGTCATGTTTGTAAATAGTTATAAAAGACTTCAGGATAGTATAAGGTTTGAAAACGGCAAGAGAGTCCTGAATGCAAGACATGGAAGCCTGTTCCAGTCTTAACATTAGAAATCATCGAGCTTGTTCTCAATCCTAAAGATGCCATTTTTAGTGATTGTCACTATTGTCCAATCTTATTAATGATGTCAATAAATATGATTGTTATAATATCATTATGAATGATACTACAATAATGAGTGGATAATTGAAAATGACATAATTAACTCATTACCATAGCCTATTAGTGTAATATACATATTTAACTAGCACCCTAGATTAGATAATGTCACTAAAGCCTACTTTTGGCATAGTTGACTTAGTCACCTTTTATTGAAAAGGGTGAATGAGCCAGTAATATTCTGAGATTGATACATATTGATGTATTTGTACTTATGAACATAAGTGCAGGAAGAGAGCTTTACTATTTCATTAAAATCTTGGACGACCTATCTTGGCATAGGTGTATCTTGCTTATGAAGCATAAATTTGAGTCGATTGAAATGTTCAAACGATTCTATAATGAGGTAGAAAAATAAACTGCAAAGAGTATTAGAATTCATCAATTTGACTGATGAAGTGAATACCTTTTGTTGGGTACAAAATACCCACAGTCGAAGTTCTCAACAGAATCAGCTCCGGGAGGACCCCGCCCGAACTCCTACGAAAGTCGGGCTCCGCCCATGACTCCAACTTCAAGAGGGACTCCGCCCGGACTCCTACGGGAACCGGGCTCCGTCGCCAACCTCGACTGCCGGTAAGCTCCGTCCGGACTCCTATGGGAGCCGGACTCTGCGCCTGACTTTAATTGCAGGGGACTCCGCCAGGACTCCTATGGGAGCCGAGCTCCGCCTGCGACTTCAACTCCGAGAGGACTCCGCCCGGACTCCTACGGGAGCCGGGCTCTGCCCACGACTCCAACTTCAAGAGGGACTCCGCTCGGACTCCTACGGGAGTCGGGCTTCATCGCCAACCTCGACTGCCGGTAAGCTCCATCCGGACTCCTAAGGGAGCTGGACTCTACGCCTGACTTTAATTGCAGGGAACTCCGCCCAGACTCCTACGGGAGCCGGTCTCCTCCCGTGACTTCAACTCCGAGAGGACTCCGCCTGGACTCCTACGGGAGCCGGGCTCCGCCCACGACTCCAACTTCAAGAGGGACTCCACCCGGACTCCTACGGGAGCCGGGCTCCGTCGCCAACCTCGACTGCCGGTAAGCTCCGTCCGGACTCCTATGGGAGCCGGACTCTGCCCCTGACTTTAATTGCAGGGGACTCCGCCCGGACTCCTACGGGAGCCGGACTCCGCCCGCGACTTCAACTCCGAGAGGACTCCGCCCGGACTCCTACGGGAGCCGGGCTCCGCCCATGACTCCAACTTCAAGAGGGACTCTGCCCGGACTCCTATGGGAGCCGAGCTCCGTCGCCAACCTCGACTGCCGGTAAGCTCCGTCCGGACTCCTATGGGAGCCGGACTCTGCGCCTGACTTTAATTGCAGGGGACTCCGCCCGGACTCCTACGGGAGCCGGGCTCCGCCCGCGACTTCAACTCCGAGAGGACTCCACCCGGACTCCTACGGGAGCTGGGCTCCGCCCACGACTCCAACTTCAAGAGGGACTCCGCCCGGACTCCTATGGGAGCCGGGCTCCATCGCCAACCTCGACTACCGATAAGCTACGTCCGGACTCCTATGGGAGCCGGACTCTGCGCCTGACTTTAATTGCAGGGAACTCCGCCCGAACTCCTACGGGAGTCGGGCTCCGCCCGCGACTTCAACTCCGAGAGGACTCCGCCCGGACTCCTACGGGAGTCGGGCTCCGCCCACGACTCCAACTTCAAGAGGGACTTCACCCGGACTCCTACGGGAGCCGGGCTCCACCGACAATTTCGATCGCAAGTAGACTCTGCCCGGACTCCTGCAAGAGCCGGGCTCCATCCTCAACATCAACTGCTGGTAAGCCCTGTCCGGACTCCTACGGGAACCGAACTTCGCCTTCGACTTTAATTGCAGGAAGACTTCACCCGGAGTCCTACGGGAGCCGGGCTTCGTCCTCAACTCCAATGGCTGCAGAAAGGCTCCGCTCGGACACCCACGGGAGTCGGGCTCCGTCCACGACCCCGACTGCAAGTAGATTCCGTCCGGATTCCTACGGAAGTCAGGCTCCATCTTCTATTCCGACTGTGGGAAGACCTCGTCCAAACTTCTACAAGCATCGGACCTCGCTACCGTCTCTAACCGAACTTTGACCGACCAATCTAGAACCCCTGGCAAGCCACAGTAACGGACAACACTGCTCCACTCCCTGCGGCGAACCCTATGCAGCTCCATTACTCCCTGACAGATGATGTTCAAATCTTAAAATTTGTAAATAAAACCGCAAGCGCACGGTGTGCAGAGTAGCACGACCAGCGAGTACGGGTCGATCCCACAGAGACTTGGTTTTAAAAATAATTTTCAAATCTATGCTCAAGCGAGCTTTAACAAAAATCGAAAGTCGAAAGTTGTTTGCTAAAGACAATAAGACTAAGGATCTAGGGTTTTTTTGAATCCACTAGATCTAGATTAGGGAATTCTACCTAGAATTTTTCTTATTGATCCTAACGACTACTCCTCTTGTCTTTCCCAAGCATAGATTATGAAGGGACTAAGGCCCAACGATAACCCATCAAGATTCTTTACAGGGGAGTAGTAACTAGGATCCCTTAGGGTTTTCTCCTCCTATGCACTGAATCAAGCATGAACTATGAAGGGACTCTGACCCAACTGTAGTTCATCAAAAATTCTTGGCAAAAGAGGAAGAAAAAGAAACCCTAAGAAAAAGAAAGAACCCTATGTAAAATCCCTACTCATGATCTAGCTTCATCGCAAACCCTAGAAGGGATGCTTAGCTAGACATGATCTAAATCTACTTGCAAAATTTAAATAAAAAAAATAAACTACCCTAATTTCATAAATTAAACTATCCTAATTGCATAAATTTAAACTGCATAATTTAAACTAACCTAATTGCATAAAATTAAATTGCATAAATTAAACTATCCTAATTGCAAGAAAAATAAATTGCATAATGTAAAGAGATGAAATTGCATAAAAATAAGATTTTATATATAAAAAAAATTTATTACAAAAACTTCAAAGCTCGAGGCTTGAAAAGAGAGCTAAAAACCCCACTATCTAGGGTTACAAGCTTGATCGGAAGGAAGAATACATAAAACAAGGGCCTTTGGGGGCTTTTTATAGGCATTTGGGGGTTATAAGGTTTTCAAAACTTCCGATGTGGGACTAAGAGGTTTTAGGGGGTTTATGGTGCGCCGATGGTTCCATGGTCCATGCGCCTGTTGCTGTGGACCAGGCGGCTAACCAGATCACCAAATCAGTTGATTTTTGACCAATTTTGATCTGATTTGACTCGGGTTTGACCCAATTGAGTCTTCTTTCTTCATTCTTCAATTCCTGGGTCAATTTAACTCCGTTTTGCATAAAATTTGCGCCGTTGGAATCCTCTTTCCTTGTTCTTTCTATTGATGATCTCTTCTTCTGCAAAATATAATAACAAGTATCAATTTCTTAATAAAGTTAGATAATTTAGATATTAATTGATACTTTTTATGTCAATTTGTGACATAAATCACACCCCCCAACTTAATCATTGCTAGTCCCTTAGCAATGTACCAAAATAAGATCATATTCCAAAAAGATCCTTCCTTTGCAAATTAATTTAAGATCGAAATTCAAGAAGTTTTCTAGTATTACTAAGTAATGAGCTTCGAATTAGAATCAGTGGTCAGTCTACTTAGAAGCTTTCTTAGAGTACACTTAAAGTTTTATAGCACTTGTGTGAGTGATAACTAACTTAGTATTTCAGTATTAACTTGTACAGGCCAATTGTGTCATTTTTCATAACTTAGTTCGATTAATTTTTTATACATCCCAGATTAAACAAAGAACTAAGGTAGCTTTCACACTGTTTTTTTTTTTTTTTTTTTTTTTTTTTTTTTTTTTGCTGAGCATCCTGGCCTTCCCACCACCGTTTGACGCGAATCTCAACACTTGACTTAGGTGAAGAGACCCGGTTACTAGGCTTAGGGCAATCCACATTTACTCTGTGTTTTGCATTTTATTTCAGGCAGGTAGCTCTTTCCTTAAATTCAAATTTCTTCAATTGGGGTGTAGAGAAAATTATCTAATTTAAATAATACTCAAATCCTTAATTGGCCTTACAATTAACACCTACTTTACCTTGTTAGTGTGCATGTGCAATTGGAAGTGCTAATAGTCTTTAAATGACCTAAGCCACCAAGAGTCTAACCAGCTAATCTTCTCCGTGACTCACTACATTAGCAAATACTTTCTAACTTACTCTTATTTCTTTTATAGATTAATTTATTTCATATATATATATATATATATTTTTATTATTATTATTTTTTTTTTTTACATAATATATTAAATGCAAGAAATAACTCATAGTGGAAGGAAAAGGAAATGATAACACCTGATTTTGTTCAAGCTCTCCCCTCAACTTGACCGACATTGTCCCCAATGGAGTTTATCTAATTTATTTGTCCTAAGCAAACTGAAAACAAAGAAAGCATTAGAAATTAAATAAGCTGGGTTGCCTCCCAGAAGCGCTAAGTTTTATGTCTTCAGCCAGACCAAACCTCGAAGCAACTTAATCAGAATAAGTTGGTTCATAAAGAACCATGGCATCTTCAACAGTCTTGACAGGTAATTCCAAGAATGGTTTTAATCGTTGACCATTAACTTTAAAGATAACACCATTACTTGGGTTTTCAATCTCAACAGCCCCGTGTGAAAAAACTTCCTTTACTAAAAATGGTCTGTCCATCTAGACCTAAGCTTTCCTGGAAACAGATGTAATCTAGAGTTATATAAGAGCACCTTTTGTCCGATATTGAAAGTTTTTCTTATAATTGATTGATCATGAAATGCTTTGGTTCGTTCCTTGTATATCCTTGCATTTTCATAGGCTTCATTTCTAAGTTCTTCTAATTCATTCAATTGAAGCTTCCTATGGTTTCCAGCATCGTTCAAATTTGTATTTAGTTGTTTGATGGCCCACATGGCTTTGTGTTCTATCTCAATAGGCAAGTGACATGGTTTACCAAACACAATCCTATAAGGAGACATTCCTAGATTGGTCTTGAAAGCGGTTCGGTATGCCCAAAGTGCATCAATTAATTTTAAAGACCAATCCTTTCTATTGGCATTAACAGTTTTTTCCAGGATCTATTTGATTTGTCGGTTTGACACTTCAACTTGCCCACTAGTTTGAGGATGATATGGTGTGGCCAATTTGTGGGTGACATTATACTTTTTCATCAATGTTGCAAAAGGTCGGTTACAAAAATGGGTTCCCCGATCACTAATGATTGCCCTAGGAATACCGAAACGGGAGAGAATATTTTCTTTAAGAAACTTAATGACCATTTTGCTATCGGGTGTTCTACATGCAATTGCTTCTACCCATTTTGAAACATAATCAACTGCTACTAGAATATATTCATTTCCAAAGGAATTTGGAAATGGTCCCATGAAATCGATCCCCCAAACATCAAAAACTTCAACTACCAAGATTGGGTTGAGTGGCATCATGTGTCGCTTGGTGATTCGGCCCATTTTCTGACATTGAGCACAATTTTTACAATATTCGTGAGCATCCTTAAACAAATTGGGCCAATAAAAACCACATTGGAGAACCTTATCAGCAGTTTTCTTAGACGCGAAGTGACCCCCACATGCTTGATCATGACAAAAAGATAAAATATTCATGACTTCGTTATCTGGGATACACCTTCTAATAATTTGATCAGGATATTGTTTAAAAAGATAAGGATCATCCCAAATGAAATACTTCACTTGGGCAAAGAATTTATATTTATCCTGCTTAGTCCAATGAGAAGGTATCTTGCCTATGGCTAAATAATTTACAATATCAGCAAACCAAGGTTCAGTAGACAAAGACATGAGTTGCTCATCTGGGAAAGATTCATTGATGGGTGGTTCACTAGATGGTGCAACTGGAATTCGGGACAAATGATCTGCTACAACGTTCTCAGTGCCTTTCTTGTCCCTAATTTCTAGGTCAAATTCTTGAAGGAGCAAAATCCATCTGATTAAACGTGCCTTGGCATCCTTCTTTGCTAGGAGATGTCTAAGGCTGAGTGATCGGTGTAAACAATGGTGTGGGTCCCAACCAAATAAGATCTAAATTTCTCTAAAGCAAAGACAACGGCAAGGAACTCCTTCTCAGTTGTGGTGTAGTTAAGCTGCGCATCATTTAAGGTTTTACTTGCATAATATATCACTCTAGGCAGCTTATTTATTCGTTGACCTAAGATTGCGCCCACAACATGATCGGACGCACACACATTAATTCAAATGGTTCAGACCAGACAGGAGGATGAATGATTGGAGCTGATACAAGTGCATTTTTTAGAAATTCAAAGGATTCCAAGCACTCATGAGTAAATTCAAATTTAGTATCCTTTGCCAAAAGATTAGTCAGTGGACGTGCTACTTTGCTAAAGTTGGCAATAAACCTTCTATAGAATCCAGCATGACCTAAAAATGAACGTATTTCTTTCACAGATTTAGGTGGTGGAAGACTTGCAATTAGATCTATTTTGGCCTTGTCCACTTCAATCCCCTTTTTAGAAATGACATGGCCAAGAACTATTCCCTGTTTGACCATAAACTGACATTTTTCCCAGTTGAGAACTAGGTGCTTCTCCTTACATCGTTCTAGAACTAATTGCAGGTGATTCAGACACTCGGAGAAGGTTAAACCAAAAACAGAAAAGTCATCCATAAAAATTTCTAGAAATCGTTCTATCATATCTGAAAATATGCTGATCATGCATCTCTGAAAGGTTGCCGGTGCATTACATAGTCCAAAGGGCATTCGTCTATAGGCAAAAGTACCAAATGGACAGGTGAATGTAGTCTTTTCTTGATCTTCAGCGGCTATGGGGATCTGGTTGTAACCGGAGTATCCATCAAGAAAACAGTAAAACTCTTGTCCGGCTAGTCTTTCCAACATTTGATCAATAAATGGCAAAGGAAAGTGATCTTTCCTTGTCGCAGCATTCAACTTTCTATAGTCTATACAGACCCTCCATCCTGTTTGGGTCCTAGTTGGGATAAGTTCGTTTGCATCATTTTGGACCACTGTTACCCCAGATTTCTTGGGTACTACTTGAACTGGGCTTACCCAAGAGCTATCAGAAATAGGATAAATTATTCCACTATCTAGGAGTTTCAGAATCTCCTTTTTAACTACATCCTTCATAACTGGATTAAGCCTTCTTTGGGCTTCTCTTGTTGGTTTAGCCTCTTCCTCTAAGTATATTCTATGTTGAACTATAGAAGGGCTTATTCCTTTGATATCTGCTATGGTCCAACCTATTGCCTCTTGATTTGCTTTTAGAACTGACAATAACTCCTCCTCTTGCTTGGGATCTAGGTCTGATGCAATAATTACAGGCAAAGTTTCTTTGGGTCCTAGATATGCATACTTGAGATGTTCTGGGAGGGGCTTCAGTTCTAAAATGGGTGCTTCCTCTATCGATGGTTTAGGTGATGAGTTCACCATCTCAATGATTGGTTCAGTAGGAAGTGTCGATTCCTGATTAATCTGATTTTCTTTAAGTATTTCATTGACATCCTCAGACTCATGGATTAACCAGGGGTTAGACTCTAGGTCGACTTCATCATCACTAATGTCAATGGATTCATAAATACCATCTTGGACTACATTGACATCAGCATGAGAAGAGGATTCCTGTTCTAAGTTAAAAACATTAAGCTCAATGGTCATATTCCCAAAGGATAACTTCATTAGACCATTTCGACAATTGATTTCAGCATTGGCCGTAGCTAAGAATGGTCTTCCTAAAATGACAGGTATATGTCCTTTAGGATTCGCAACTGGCTCAGTCTCTAAAACAATAAAATCTACAGGAAAAATAAAATTTTCAACCTTTATCAGAACATCCTCGACCATTCCTTAGGGATCCTGAGAGATCTATCGGCTAACTGTAATGTGATCCCAGTAGGTTGAAGTTTTTCTAATCCTAGTTGTTCATACACCGAATATGGAAGGATATTCACACTAGCTCCTAGATCTAGCAAGGCCTTTTTTATATTGGTTTCTCCAATAACACAAGAAATTGTTGGAGCTCCAGGGTCCTTATATTTAATTGGCACATGGCTAGATAGGTATGAACTGACACTTGCAGCCAAAAATGCTTTCTTTGGTACATTAGTGGTCCTTTTCCTAGTGCAGAGATCTTTTAAAAATTTGGCATAAGTTGGAACCTGATGGATTATATCTAAAAGAGGAATATTAACTTGGACTTGTTTAAATACCTCTAAAATTTTGTCTAAATGTTCAGATTTATTGGATTTCAGTCTGTTTGGAAAAGGAGCTCTAGGACTTTTAAGTACTGGACTAGGTGAATTTTCAGTTTCTGGTGCTTGAGGTTGAAAGGTAGTAGTTTTAGAAGGTGACTCGGCAGATGAGTCATCTATATCATCAAGTGCAACTACCTTATTGTCTATTTGTTTTCCTGATCTTAAGGTATGAATGGCATTTATACCATTAACTTGGTTTCCTTGTTGGGGTCGTGGACCATTTTGGTTCCTAGGATTTGGCTCATGTTGGCTAGGTAACCTACCATGTTCTCGTTCACTAATGGTCGAAGCCAGCTGACTTACTTGCATTTCCAGACGGGCTATAGCTTGGGTGTTATTATTTATGAGTTGACCCGTAGTTTGCATAAAGCTGGTATGTTTTTCATCATGGCTTCTAGGCTTTTCTCTAAAGAGGTAATTTTTTTGTCATTATCATGGAAGCCTGGCGGGTTGTTCATCACTGGGTTGGACCTTAGATTTTGCTGATTGAAATTTGGATTACCTACATTAGGATTCTGGGACCATGAGAAATTCGGGTGATTCCTCCAACCTGGGTTATATGTGGGTGCATAAGGATTGTTCAATGGTCCTTGATAGGTGGCATTCACCTGTGCACACTCATTCGAGTAGGAACATTCTTCTAAGACATGGTCTGGTGCATTGCACCCTTTACACATGGGTGCAGATATTTGATTTACATTGGCTGGTCTCTGTAATTCTAAGGCTTCCAATCTACGTGTTAAGGTTGCAATCTTGGCCTCTGATGCTAGGGTTGGTTGAATTTGATGCATTCCTCCTCTTGAAGGTGTAGCTTTATCAGGTTCCCTAGTTGTTTCCCACTGTAAATTTTTCTCGGCTAGGTCTTCTAAGAATTGCCAAGCTTCAGTAGTTTCTTTGTCCATAAATTGGCCTTGGCACATGGACTCTAGCATGGTTCTTGAGTTTGAATCTAACCCTCATAGATGATCTGGCATAGTCTCCAAGTTTCTATTCCATGGTGTGGGCATTGGGTCAAAAGATTCTTGAAACGATCAAAGTACTTCCAAAATGATTCACCAGCTAGTTGGTAAAATTGATTTATTTCATTCCTAATCCTAGCTGTTTTATGATGGGGGAAATACTTTTTTAAAAATGTTCTCACAAAGCCCTCCCAAGTAGTGACAGAATAGTTTGGCAGACTATAAAGCCACTTCTTAGCATTGTCCTTAAGGGCAAAGTTGATTAATCTAAGTTTGACCTCATCCTCTGTTAATTGCAGTTTCATGGTTGCACATACCTCCTCAAATTCTCTAATAAATATATAAGCATCTTCTAATCCTGTGAATTTTGGAAGCATATTTATGATTTGAGGTTTGATTTCAAAATTGTTAGCTGTGGGTTGTGGCAACCTGATACAAGATGGTTGGATGGAGCCAACTGGATAACACAAATCCTTAAGGGTCATGGGTTGGATTGGTTCAGCCATTGGAACAACAGGAATTGACTCAATTCTAACTAGACGACCCGACACTCTTCTCCACACACGAGGTGTACGGTTCTCGATGTTTATACAATTTTTTTTTTTTTTTATAAAATTTTTATGTATAAGGAAAAGAAAGAAAAGAGAAAAAGTTCTAAAGAGAAGATCCTAAGGAGTCCTAAATCTAAAGAAAAGTAACCAAATTAATTTAAATTTTAAATTTTTTTTTTTTTTCAAACAAGTGAATCAATAAATTAAACTCAATCTATCCTAGGGTTAACCTAAATCTAGACAGCTCCTAACTGTTCCAAGATGACCCTTCAAACCTTCCAAGTGGAGATTGATCAACTAGTTAGCCAGGTAAGTATAAGAGGTGGGAGGTTCACTCATCGTTGCCTTTCTAGACACCAAACGAGTTGGCCAGGCCAGCAATTGAACCAATTTAACAAACCACCCTCAGGGACTTGCCTAGACACCAACTAATCAAACAACTCAAACTTGGTAGAACTCTTAGGGTTCCTTGTCCTATTGAGCTCGAATTCCTTAAGGTTGACGTCTAATTGATTTTAAGATTAAAAGTCTAGGTAATGCAATATGATGGAGATGGTTTTTGGGCTAAGGAAGGGTAATGAAATCCCCACCTTATCTTGTTAATGGGTTGATGCCCTTAGATTAATTATGAAAATGCAAATACAAATAAACAAGATGACCAAGAATGTAAAAGATTTTAATTTAGAATTTTTTTTTTATTTTGATATTTTACTTCACGATTATGAAATGTCTTTTGTTTTGTTTTATATATTTTTTTTTTGTGATTAAGTAAATTCAAATGATTAGGTCTAAAAGCAAAAGTAATTAACTAAAAATAATAAAAGAGAAATTAGAAGCGTACCTGAGTTTTCCAGCAATCACCAACTAAATATAGAAACCTAAAGAAAAAAAAAAGAGAGTTATAACGCACGAAGAACAAATATTTGAAAATAATTTAAAACGCCAGATCCCCGGCAACGGCGCCAAAAACTTGATGTTCAAATCTTAAAATTTGTAAATAAAACCGCAAGCGCACGGTGTGCAGAGTAGCACGACCAGCGAGTACGGGTCGATCCCACAGAGACTTGGTTTTAAAATGATTTTCAAATCTATGCTCAAGCGAGCTTTAACAAAAATCGAAAGTCGAAAGTTGTTTGCTAAAGACAATAAGACTAAGGATCTAGGGTTTTTGAATCCACTAGATCTAGATTAGGGAATTCTACCTAGAATTTTTCTTATTGATCCTAACGACTACTCCTCTTGTCTTTCCCAAGCATAGATTATGAAGGGACTAAGGCCCAACGATAACCATCAAGATTCTTTACAGGGGAGTAGTAACTAGGATCCCTTAGGGTTTTCTCCTCCTATGCACTGAATCAAGCATGAACTATGAAGGGACTCTGACCCAACTGTAGTTCATCAAAAATTCTTGGCAAAAGAGGAAGAAAAAGAAACCCTAAGAAAAAGAAAGAACCCTATGTAAAATCCCTACTCATGATCTAGCTTCATCGCAAACCCTAGAAGGGATGCTTAGCTAGACATGATCTAAATCTACTTACAAAATTTAAATACAGAAAAATAAACTACCCTAATTTCATAAATTAAACTATCCTAATTGCATAAAATTAAATTGCATAAATTAAACTATCCTAATTGCAAGAAAAATAAATTGCATAATGTAAAGAGATGAAATTGCATAAAAATAAGATTTTATATATAAAAAAAAATTTATTACAAAAACCTCAAAGCTCGAGGCTTGAAAAGAGAGCTAAAAACCCCACTATCTAGGGTTACAAGCTTGATCGGAAGGAAGAATACATAAAACAAGGGCCTTTGGGGGCTTTTTATAGGCATTTGGGGGTTATAAGGTTTTCAAAACTTCCGATGTGGGACTAAGAGGTTTTAGGGGGTTTATGGTGCGCCGATGGGTCCATGGTCCATGCGCCTGTTGCTGTGGACCAGGCGGCTAACCAGATCACCAAATCAGTTGATTTTTGACCAATTTTGATCTGATTTGACTCGGGTTTGACCCAATTGAGTCTTCTTTCTTCATTCTTCAATTCCTGGGTCAATTTAACTCCGTTTTGCATAAAATTTGCGCCGTTGGAATCCTCTTTCCTTGTTCTTTCTATTGATGATCTCTTCTTCTGCAAAATATAATAACAAGTATCAATTTCTTAATAAAGTTAGATAATTTAGATATTAATTGATACTTTTTATGTCAATTTGTGACATAAATCACACCCCCCAACTTAATCATTGCTAGTCCCTTAGCAATGTACCAAAATAAGATCATATTCCAAAAAGATCCTTCCTTTGCAAATTAATTTAAGATCGAAATTCAAGAAGTTTTCTAGTATTACTAAGTAATGAGCTTCGAATTAGAATCAGTAGTCAGTCTACTTAGAAGCTTTCTTAGAGTACACTTAAAGTTTTATAGCACTTGTGTGAGTGATAACTAACTTAGTATTTCAGTATTAACTTGTACAGGCCAATTGTATCATTTTTCATAACTTAGTTCGATTAATTTTTTATACACCCCAGATTAAACAAAGAACTAAGGTAGCTTTCACACTGTTTTTTTTTTTTTTTTTTTTTTTTTTTTTTTTGCTGAGCATCCTGGCCTTCCCACCACCGTTTGACGCGAATCTCAACACTTGACTTAGGTGAAGAGACCCGGTTACTAGGCTTAGGGCAATCCACATTTACTCTGTGTTTTGCATTTTATTTCAGGCAGGTAGCTCTTTCCTTAAATTCAAATTTCTTCAATTGGGGTGTAGAGAAAATTATCTAATTTAAATAATACTCAAATCCTTAATTGGCCTTACAATTAACACCTACTTTACCTTGTTAGTGTGCATGTGCAATTGGAAGTGCTAATAGTCTTTAAATGACCTAAGCCACCAAGAGTCTAACCAGCTAATCTTCTCCGTGACTCACTACATTAGCAAATACTTTCTAACTTACTCTTATTTCTTTTATAGATTAATTTATTTCATATATATATATATATATTTTTATTATTATTATTTTTTTTTTTACATAATATATTAAATGCAAGAAATAACTCATAGTGGAAGGAAAAGGAAATGATAACACCTGATTTTGTTCAAGCTCTCCCCTCAACTTGACCGACATTGTCCCCAATGGAGTTTATCTAATTTATTTGTCCTAAGCAAACTGAAAACAAAGAAAGCATTAGAAATTAAATAAGCTGGGTTGCCTCCCAGAAGCGCTAAGTTTTATGTCTTCAGCCAGACCAAACCTCGAAGCAACTTAATCAGAATAAGTTGGTTCATAAAGAACCATGGCATCTTCAACAGTCTTGACAGGTAATTCCAAGAATGGTTTTAATCGTTGACCATTAACTTTAAAGATAACACCATTACTTGGGTTTTCAATCTCAACAGCCCCGTGTGAAAAAACTTCCTTTACTAAAAATGGTCCTGTCCATCTAGACCTAAGCTTTCCTGGAAACAGATGTAATCTAGAGTTATATAAGAGCACCTTTTGTCCGATATTGAAAGTTTTTCTTATAATTGATTGATCATGAAATGCTTTGGTTCGTTCCTTGTATATCCTTGCATTTTCATAGGCTTCATTTCTAAGTTCTTCTAATTCATTCAATTGAAGCTTCCTATGGTTTCCAGCATCGTTCAAATTTGTATTTAGTTGTTTGATGGCCCACATGGCTTTGTGTTCTATCTCAATAGGCAAGTGACATGGTTTACCAAACACAATCCTATAAGGAGACATTCCTAGATTGGTCTTGAAAGCGGTTCGGTATGCCCAAAGTGCATCAATTAATTTTAAAGACCAATCCTTTCTATTGGCATTAACAGTTTTTTCCAGGATCTGTTTGATTTGTCGGTTTGACACTTCAACTTGCCCACTAGTTTGAGGATGATATGGTGTGGCCAATTTGTGGGTGACATTATACTTTTTCATCAATGTTGCAAAAGGTCGGTTACAAAAATGGGTTCCCCGATCACTAATGATTGCCCTAGGAATACCGAAACGGGAGAGAATATTTTCTTTAAGAAACTTAATGACCATTTTGCTATCGGGTGTTCTACATGCAATTGCTTCTACCCATTTTGAAACATAATCAACTGCTACTAGAATATATTCATTTCCAAAGGAATTTGGAAATGGTCCCATGAAATCGATCCCCCAAACATCAAAAACTTCAACTACCAAGATTGGGTTGAGTGGCATCATGTGTCGCTTGGTGATTCGGCCCATTTTCTGACATTGAGCACAATTTTTACAATATTCGTGAGCATCCTTAAACAAATTGGGCCAATAAAAACCACATTGGAGAACCTTAGCAGCAGTTTTCTTAGACGCGAAGTGACCCCCACATGCTTGATCATGACAAAAAGATAAAATATTCATGACTTCGTTATCTGGGATACACCTTCTAATAATTTGATCAGGACATTGTTTAAAAAGATAAGGATCATCCCAAATGAAATACTTCACTTGGGCAAAGAATTTATATTTATCCTGCTTAGTCCAATGAGAAGGTATCTTGCCTATGGCTAAATAATTTACAATATCAGCAAACCAAGGTTCAGTAGACAAAGACATGAGTTGCTCATCTGGGAAAGATTCATTGATGGGTGGTTCACTAGATGGTGCAACTGGAATTCGGGACAAATGATCTGCTACAACGTTCTCAGTGCCTTTCTTGTCCCTAATTTCTAGGTCAAATTCTTGAAGGAGCAAAATCCATCTGATTAAACGTGCCTTGGCATCCTTCTTTGCTAGGAGATGTCTAACGGCTGAGTGATCGGTGTAAACAATGGTGTGGGTCCCAACCAAATAAGATCTAAATTTCTCTAAAGCAAAGACAACGGCAAGGAACTCCTTCTCAGTTGTGGTGTAGTTAAGCTGCGCATCATTTAAGGTTTTACTTGCATAATATATCACTCTAGGCAGCTTATTTATTCGTTGACCTAAGATTGCGCCCACAACATGATCGGACGCATCACACATTAATTCAAATGGTTCAGACCAGACAGGAGGATGAATGATTGGAGCTGATACAAGTGCATTTTTTAGAAATTCAAAGGATTCCAAGCACTCATGAGTAAATTCAAATTTAGTATCCTTTGCCAAAAGATTAGTCAGTGGACGTGCTACTTTGCTAAAGTTGGCAATAAACCTTCTATAGAATCCAGCATGACCTAAAAATGAACGTATTTCTTTCACAGATTTAGGTGGTGGAAGACTTGCAATTAGATCTATTTTGGCCTTGTCCACTTCAATCCCCTTTTTAGAAATGACATGGCCAAGAACTATTCCCTGTTTGACCATAAACTGACATTTTTTCCAGTTGAGAACTAGGTGCTTCTCCTTACATCGTTCTAGAACTAATTGCAGGTGATTCAGACACTCGGAGAAGGTTAGACCAAAAACAGAAAAGTCATCCATAAAAATTTCTAGAAATCGTTCTATCATATCTGAAAATATGCTGATCATGCATCTCTGAAAGGTTGCCGGTGCATTACATAGTCCAAAGGGCATTCGTCTATAGGCAAAAGTACCAAATGGACAGGTGAATGTAGTCTTTTCTTGATCTTCAGCGGCTATGGGGATCTGGTTGTAACCGGAGTATCCATCAAGAAAACAGTAAAACTCTTGTCCGGCTAGTCTTTCCAATATTTGATCAATAAATGGCAAAGGAAAGTGATCTTTCCTTGTCGCAGCATTCAACTTTCTATAGTCTATACAGACCCTCCATCCCGTTTGGGTCCTAGTTGGGATAAGTTCGTTTGCATCATTTTGGACCACTGTTACCCCAGATTTCTTGGGTACTACTTGAACTGGGCTTACCCAAGAGCTATCAGAAATAGGATAAATTATTCCACTATCTAGGAGTTTCAGAATCTCCTTTTTAACTACATCCTTCATAACTGGATTAAGCCTTCTTTGGGCTTCTCTTGTTGGTTTAGCCTCTTCCTCTAAGTATATTCTATGTTGAACTATAGAAGGGCTTATTCCTTTGATATCTGCTATGGTCCAACCTATTGCCTCTTGATTTGCTTTTAGAACTGACAATAACTCCTCCTCTTGCTTGGGATCTAGGTCTGATGCAATAATTACAGGCAAAGTTTCTTTGGGTCCTAGATATGCATACTTGAGATGTTCTGGGAGGGGCTTCAGTTCTAAAATGGGTGCTTCCTCTATCGATGGTTTAGGTGATGAGTTCACCATCTCAATGATTGGTTCAGTAGGAAGTGTCGATTCCTGATTAATCTGATTTTCTTTAAGTATTTCATTGACATCCTCAGACTCATGGATTAACCAGGGGTTAGACTCTAGGTCGACTTCATCATCACTAATGTCAATGGATTCATAAATACCATCTTGGACTACATTGACATCAGCATGAGAAGAGGATTCCTGTTCTAAGTTAAAAACATTAAGCTCAATGGTCATATTCCCAAAGGATAACTTCATTAGACCATTTCGACAATTGATTTCAGCATTGGCCGTAGCTAAGAATGGTCTTCCTAAAATGACAGGTATATGTCCTTTAGGATTCGCAACTGGCTCAGTCTCTAAAACAATAAAATCTACAGGAAAAATAAAATTTTCAACCTTTATCAGAACATCCTCGACCATTCCCTTAGGGATCCTGAGAGATCTATCGGCTAACTGTAATGTGATCCCAGTAGGTTGAAGTTTTTCTAATCCTAGTTGTTCATACACCGAATATGGAAGGATATTCACACTAGCTCCTAGATCTAGCAAGGCCTTTTTTATATTGGTTTCTCCAATAACACAAGAAATTGTTGGAGCTCCAGGGTCCTTATATTTAATTGGCACATGGCTAGATAGGTATGAACTGACACTTGCAGCCAAAAATGCTTTCTTTGGTACATTAGTGGTCCTTTTCCTAGTGCAGAGATCTTTTAAAAATTTGGCATAAGTTGGAACCTGATGGATTATATCTAAAAGAGGAATATTAACTTGGACTTGTTTAAATACCTCTAAAATTTTGTCTAAATGTTCAGATTTATTGGATTTCAGTCTGTTTGGAAAAGGAGCTCTAGGACTTTTAAGTACTGGACTAGGTGAATTTTCAGTTTCTGGTGCTTGAGGTTGAAAGGTAGTAGTTTTAGAAGGTGACTCGGCAGATGAGTCATCTATATCATCAAGTGCAACTACCTTATTGTCTATTTGTTTTCCTGATCTTAAGGTATGAATGGCATTTATACCATTAACTTGGTTTCCTTGTTGGGGTCGTGGACCATTTTGGTTCCTAGGATTTGGCTCATGTTGGCTAGGTAACCTACCATGTTCTCGTTCACTAATGGTCGAAGCCAGCTGACTTACTTGCATTTCCAGACGGGCTATAGCTTGGGTGTTATTATTTATGAGTTGACCCGTAGTTTGCATAAAGCTGGTATGTATTTTCATCATGGCTTCTAGGCTTTTCTCTAAAGAGGTAATTTTTTTGTCATTATCATGGAAGCCTGGCGGGTTGTTCATCACTGGGTTGGACCTTAGATTTTGCTGATTGAAATTTGGATTACCTACATTAGGATTCTGGGACCATGAGAAATTCGGGTGATTCCTCCAACCTGGGTTATATGTGGGTGCATAAGGATTGTTCAATGGTCCTTGATAGGTGGCATTCACCTGTGCACACTCATTCGAGTAGGAACATTCTTCTAAGACATGGTCTGGTGCATTGCACCCTTTACACATGGGTGCAGATATTTGATTTACATTGGCTGGTCTCTGTAATTCTAAGGCTTCCAATCTACGTGTTAAGGTTGCAATCTTGGCCTCTGATGCTAGGGTTGGTTGAATTTGATGCATTCCTCCTCTTGAAGGTGTAGCTTTATCAGGTTCCCTAGTTGTTTCCCACTGTAAATTTTTCTCGGCTAGGTCTTCTAAGAATTGCCAAGCTTCAGTAGTTTCTTTGTCCATAAATTGGCCTTGGCACATGGACTCTAGCATGGTTCTTGAGTTTGAATCTAACCCCTCATAGATGATCTGGCATAGTCTCCAAGTTTCTATTCCATGGTGTGGGCATTGGGTCAAAAGATTCTTGAAACGATCAAAGTACTTCCAAAATGATTCACCAGCTAGTTGGTAAAATTGATTTATTTCATTCCTAATCCTAGCTGTTTTATGATGGGGGAAATACTTTTTTAAAAATGTTCTCACAAAGCCCTCCCAAGTAGTGACAGAATAGTTTGGCAGACTATAAAGCCACTTCTTAGCATTGTCCTTAAGGGCAAAGTTGATTAATCTAAGTTTGACCTCATCCTCTGTTAATTGCAGTTTCATGGTTGCACATACCTCCTCAAATTCTCTAATAAATATATAAGCATCTTCTAATCCTGTGAATTTTGGAAGCATATTTATGATTTGAGGTTTGATTTCAAAATTGTTAGCTGTGGGTTGTGGCAACCTGATACAAGATGGTTGGATGGAGCCAATTGGATAACACAAATCCTTAAGGGTCATGGGTTGGATTGGTTCAGCCATTGAAACAACAGGAATTGACTCAATTCTAACTAGACGACCCGACACTCTTCTCCACACACGAGGTGTACGGTTCTCGATGTTTATACAATTTTTTTTTTTTTTTATAAAATTTTTATGTATAAGGAAAAGAAAGAAAAGAGAAAAAGTTCTAAAGAGAAGATCCTAAGGAGTCCTAAATCTAAAGAAAAGTAACCAAATTAATTTAAATTTTAAATTTTTTTTTTTTTTTCAAACAAGTGAATCAATAAATTAAACTCAATCTATCCTAGGGTTAACCTAAATCTAGACAGCTCCTAACTGTTCCAAGATGACCCTTCAAACCTTCCAAGTGGAGATTGATCAACTAGTTAGCCAGGTAAGTATAAGAGGTGGGAGGTTCACTCATCGTTGCCTTTCTAGACACCAAACGAGTTGGCCAGGCCAGCAATTGAACCAATTTAACAAACCACCCTCAGGGACTTGCCTAGACACCAACTAATCAAACAACTCAAACTTGGTAGAACTCTTAGGGTTCCTTGTCCTATTGAGCTCGAATTCCTTAAGGTTGACGTCTAATTGATTTTAAGATTAAAAGTCTAGGTAATGCAATATGATGGAGATGGTTTTTGGGCTAAGGAAGGGTAATGAAATCCCCACCTTATCTTGTTAATGGGTTGATGCCCTTAGATTAATTATGAAAATGCAAATACAAATAAACAAGATGACCAAGAATGTAAAAATTTTAATTTAGAATTTTTTTTTTATTTTGATATTTTACTTCACGATTATGAAATGTCTTTTGTTTTGTTTTATATATTTTTTTTTTTGTGATTAAGTAAATTCAAATGATTAGGTCTAAAAGCAAAAGTAATTAACTAAAAATAATAAAAGAGAAATTAGAAGCGTACCTGAGTTTTCCAGCAATCACCAACTAAATATAGAAACCTAAAGAAAAAAAAAAAGAGAGTTATAACGCACGAAGAACAAATATTTGAAAATAATTTAAAACGCCAGATCCCCGGCAACGGCGCCAAAAACTTGATGTTCAAATCTTAAAATTTGTAAATAAAACCGCAAGCGCACGGTGTGCAGAGTAGCACGACCAGCGAGTACGGGTCGATCCCACAGAGACTTGGTTTTAAAAATGATTTTCAAATCTATGCTCAAGTGAGCTTTAACAAAAATCGAAAGTCGAAAGTTGTTTGCTAAAGACAATAAGACTAAGGATCTAGGGTTTTTGAATCCACTAGATCTAGATTAGGGAATTCTACCTAAAATTTTTCTTATTGATCCTAACGACTACTCCTCTTGTCTTTCCCAAGCATAGATTATGAAGGGACTAAGGCCCAACGATAACCCATCAAGATTCTTTACAGGGAGTAGTAACTAGGATCCCTTAGGGTTTTCTCCTCCTATGCACTGAATCAAGCATGAACTATGAAGGGACTCTGACCCAACTGTAGTTCATCAAAAATTCTTGGCAAAAGAGGAAGAAAAAGAAACCCTAAGAAAAAGAAAGAACCCTATGTAAAATCCCTACTCATGATCTAGCTTCATCGCAAACCCTAGAAGGGATGCTTAGCTAGACATGATCTAAATCTACTTACAAAATTTAAATACAGAAAAATAAACTACCCTAATTTCATAAATTAAACTATCCTAATTGCATAAAATTAAATTGCATAAATTAAACTATCCTAATTGCAAGAAAAATAAATTGCATAATGTAAAGAGATGAAATTGCATAAAAAGAAGATTTTATATATAAAAAAAAATTTATTACAAAAACCTCAAAGCTCGAGGCTTGAAAAGAGAGCTAAAAACCCCACTATCTAGGGTTACAAGCTTGATCGGAAGGAAGAATCCATAAAACAAGGGCCTTTGGGGGCTTTTTATAGGCATTTGGGGGTTATAAGGTTTTCAAAACTTTCGATGTGGGACTAAGAGGTTTTAGGGGGTTTATGGTGCGCCGATGGGTCCATGGTCCATGCGCCTGTTGCTGTGGACCAGGCGGCTAACCAGATCACCAAATCAGTTGATTTTTGACCAATTTTGATCTGATTTGACTGGGTTTGACCCAATTGAGTCTTCTTTCTTCATTCTTCAATTCCTGGGTCAATTTAACTCCGTTTTGCATAAAATTTGCGCCGTTGGAATCCTCTTTCCTTGTTCTTTCTATTGATGATCTCTTCTTCTGCAAAATATAATAACAAGTATCAATTTCTTAATAAAGTTAGATAATTTAGATATTAATTGATACTTTTTATGTCAATTTGTGACATAAATCACACCCCCCAACTTAATCATTGCTAGTCCCTTAGCAATGTACCAAAATAAGATCATATTCCAAAAAGATCCTTCCTTTGCAAATTAATTTAAGATCGAAATTCAAGAAGTTTTCTAGTATTACTAAGTAATGAGCTTCGAATTAGAATCAGTAGTCAGTCTACTTAGAAGCTTTCTTAGAGTACACTTAAAGTTTTATAGCACTTGTGTGAGTGATAACTAACTTAGTATTTCAGTATTAACTTGTACAGGCCAATTGTATCATTTTTCATAACTTAGTTCGATTAATTTTTTATACACCCCAGATTAAACAAAGAACTAAGGTAGCTTTCACACTGTTTTTTTTTTTTTTTTTTTTTTTTTTTTTTTTTTTTTGCTGAGCATCCTGGCCTTCCCACCACCGTTTGACGCGAATCTCAACACTTGACTTAGGTGAAGAGACCCGGTTACTAGGCTTAGGGCAATCCACATTTACTCTGTGTTTTGCATTTTATTTCAGGCAGGTAGCTCTTTCCTTAAATTCAAATTTCTTCAATTGGGGTGTAGAGAAAATTATCTAATTTAAATAATACTCAAATCCTTAATTGGCCTTACAATTAACACCTACTTTACCTTGTTAGTGTGCATGTGCAATTGGAAGTGCTAATAGTCTTTAAATGACCTAAGCCACCAAGAGTCTAACCAGCTAATCTTCTCCGTGACTCACTACATTAGCAAATACTTTCTAACTTACTCTTATTTCTTTTATAGATTAATTTATTTCATATATATATATATATATATTTTTATTATTATTTTTTTTTTTTTTACATAATATATTAAATGCAAGAAATAACTCATAGTGGAAGGAAAAGGAAATGATAACACCTGATTTTGTTCAAGCTCTCCCCTCAACTTGACCGACATTGTCCCCAATGGAGTTTATCTAATTTATTTGTCCTAAGCAAACTGAAAACAAAGAAAGCATTAGAAATTAAATAAGCTGGGTTGCCTCCCAGAAGCGCTAAGTTTTATGTCTTCAGCCAGACCAAACCTCGAAGCAACTTAATCAGAATAAGTTGGTTCATAAAGAACCATGGCATCTTCAACAGTCTTGACAGGTAATTCCAAGAATGGTTTTAATCGTTGACCATTAACTTTAAAGATAACACCATTACTTGGGTTTTCAATCTCAACAGCCCCGTGTGAAAAAACTTCCTTTACTAAAAATGGTCCTGTCCATCTAGACCTAAGCTTTCCTGGAAACAGATGTAATCTAGAGTTATATAAGAGCACCTTTTGTCCGATATTGAAAGTTTTTCTTATAATTGATTGATCATGAAATGCTTTGGTTCGTTCCTTGTATATCCTTGATTTTCATAGGCTTCATTTCTAAGTTCTTCTAATTCATTCAATTGAAGCTTCCTATGGTTTCCAGCATCGTTCAAATTTGTATTTAGTTGTTTGATGGCCCACATGGCTTTGTGTTCTATCTCAATAGGCAAGTGACATGGTTTACCAAACACAATCCTATAAGGAGACATTCCTAGATTGGTCTTGAAAGCGGTTCGGTATGCCCAAAGTGCATCAATTAATTTTAAAGACCAATCCTTTCTATTGGCATTAACAGTTTTTTCCAGGATCTGTTTGATTTGTCGGTTTGACACTTCAACTTGCCCACTAATTTGAGGATGATATGGTGTGGCCAATTTGTGGGTGACATTATACTTTTTCATCAATGTTGCAAAAGGTCGGTTACAAAAATGGGTTCTCCGATCACTAATGATTGCCCTAGGAATACCGAAATGGGAGAGAATATTTTCTTTAAGAAACTTAATGACCATTTTGCTATCGGGTGTTCTACATGCAATTGCTTCTACCCATTTTGAAACATAATCAACTGCTACTAGAATATATTCATTTCCAAAGGAATTTGGAAATGGTCCCATGAAATCGATCCCCCAAACATCAAAAACTTCAACTACCAAGATTGGGTTGAGTGGCATCATGTGTCGCTTGGTGATTCGGTCCCATTTTCTGACATTGAGCACAATTTTTACAATATTCGTGAGCATCCTTAAACAAATTGGGCCAATAAAAACCACATTGGAGAACCTTAGCAGCAGTTTTCTTAGACGCGAAGTGACCCCCACATGCTTGATCATGACAAAAAGATAAAATATTCATGACTTCGTTATCTGGGATACACCTTCTAATAATTTGATCAGGACATTGTTTAAAAAGATAAGGATCATCCCAAATGAAATACTTCACTTGGGCAAAGAATTTATATTTATCCTGCTTAGTCCAATGAGAAGGTATCTTGCCTATGGCTAAATAATTTACAATATCAGCAAACCAAGGTTCAGTAGACAAAGACATGAGTTGCTCATCTGGGAAAGATTCATTGATGGGTGGTTCACTAGATGGTGCAACTGGAATTCGGGACAAATGATCTGCTACAACGTTCTCAGTGCCTTTCTTGTCCCTAATTTCTAGGTCAAATTCTTGAAGGAGCAAAATCCATCTGATTAAACGTGCCTTGGCATCCTTCTTTGCTAGGAGATGTCTAATGGCTGAGTGATCGGTGTAAACAATGGTGTGGGTCCCAACCAAATAAGATCTAAATTTCTCTAAAGCAAAGACAACGGCAAGGAACTCCTTCTCAGTTGTGGTGTAGTTAAGCTGCGCATCATTTAAGGTTTTACTTGCATAATATATCACTCTAGGCAGCTTATTTATTCGTTGACCTAAGATTGCACCCACAACATGATCGGACGCATCACACATTAATTCAAATGGTTCAGACCAGACAGGAGGATGAATGATTGGAGCTGATACAAGTGCATTTTTTAGAAATTCAAAGGATTCCAAGCACTCATGAGTAAATTCAAATTTAGTATCCTTTGCCAAAAGATTAGTCAGTGGACGTGCTACTTTGCTAAAGTTGGCAATAAACCTTCTATAGAATCCAGCATGACCTAAAAATGAACGTATTTCTTTCACAGATTTAGGTGGTGGAAGACTTGCAATTAGATCTATTTTGGCCTTGTCCACTTCAATCCCCTTTTTAGAAATGACATGGCCAAGAACTATTCCCTGTTTGACCATAAACTGACATTTTTCCCAGTTGAGAACTAGGTGCTTCTCCTTACATCGTTCTAGAACTAATTGCAGGTGATTCAGACACTCGGAGAAGGTTAGACCAAAAACAGAAAAGTCATCCATAAAAATTTCTAGAAATCGTTCTATCATATCTGAAAATATGCTGATCATGCATCTCTGAAAGGTTGCCGGTGCATTACATAGTCCAAAGGGCATTCGTCTATAGGCAAAAGTACCAAATGGACAGGTGAATGTAGTCTTTTCTTGATCTTCAGCGGCTATGGGGATCTGGTTGTAACCGGAGTATCCATCAAGAAAACAGTAAAACTCTTGTCCGGCTAGTCTTTCCAACATTTGATCAATAAATGGCAAAGGAAAGTGATCTTTCCTTGTCGCAGCATTCAACTTTCTATAGTCTATACAGACCCTCCATCCCGTTTGGGTCCTAGTTGGGATAAGTTCGTTTGCATCATTTTGGACCACTGTTACCCCAGATTTCTTGGGTACTACTTGAACTGGGCTTACCCAAGAGCTATCAGAAATAGGATAAATTATTCCACTATCTAGGAGTTTCAGAATCTCCTTTTTAACTACATCCTTCATAACTGGATTAAGCCTTCTTTGGGCTTCTCTTGTTGGTTTAGCCTCTTCCTCTAAGTATATTCTATGTTGAACTATAGAAGGGCTTATTCCTTTGATATCTGCTATGGTCCAACCTATTGCCTCTTGATTTGCTTTTAGAACTGACAATAACTCCTCCTCTTGCTTGGGATCTAGGTCTGATGCAATAATTACAGGCAAAGTTTCTTTGGGTCCTAGATATGCATACTTGAGATGTTCTGGGAGGGGCTTCAGTTCTAAAATGGGTGCTTCCTCTATCGATGGTTTAGGTGATGAGTTCACCATCTCAATGATTGGTTCAGTAGGAAGTGTCGATTCCTGATTAATCTGATTTTCTTTAAGTATTTCATTGACATCCTCAGACTCATGGATTAACCAGGGGTTAGACTCTAGGTCGACTTCATCATCACTAATGTCAATGGATTCATAAATACCATCTTGGACTACATTGACATCAGCATGAGAAGAGGATTCCTGTTCTAAGTTAAAAACATTAAGCTCAATGGTCATATTCCCAAAGGATAACTTCATTAGACCATTTCGACAATTGATTTCAGCATTGGCCGTAGCTAAGAATGGTCTTCCTAAAATGACAGGTATATGTCCTTTAGGATTCGCAACTGGCTCAGTCTCTAAAACAATAAAATCTACAGGAAAAATAAAATTTTCAACCTTTATCAGAACATCCTCGACCATTCCCTTAGGGATCCTGAGAGATCTATCGGCTAACTGTAATGTGATCCCAGTAGGTTGAAGTTTTTCTAATCCTAGTTGTTCATACACCGAATATGGAAGGATATTCACACTAGCTCCTAGATCTAGCAAGGCCTTTTTTATATTGGTTTCTCCAATAACACAAGAAATTGTTGGAGCTCCAGGGTCCTTATATTTAATTGGCACATGGCTAGATAGGTATGAACTGACACTTGCAGCCAAAAATGCTTTCTTTGGTACATTAGTGGTCCTTTTCCTAGTGCAGAGATCTTTTAAAAATTTGGCATAAGTTGGAACCTGATGGATTATATCTAAAAGAGGAATATTAACTTGGACTTGTTTAAATACCTCTAAAATTTTGTCTAAATGTTCAGATTTATTGGATTTCAGTCTGTTTGGAAAAGGAGCTCTAGGACTTTTAAGTACTGGACTAGGTGAATTTTCAGTTTCTGGTGCTTGAGGTTGAAAGGTAGTAGTTTTAGAAGGTGACTCGGCAGATGAGTCATCTATATCATCAAGTGCAACTACCTTATTGTCTATTTGTTTTCCTGATCTTAAGGTATGAATGGCATTTATACCATTAACTTGGTTTCCTTGTTGGGGTCGTGGACCATTTTGGTTCCTAGGATTTGGCTCATGTTGGCTAGGTAACCTACCATGTTCTCGTTCACTAATGGTCGAAGCCAGCTGACTTACTTGCATTTCCAGACGGGCTATAGCTTGGGTGTTATTATTTATGAGTTGACCCGTAGTTTGCATAAAGCTGGTATGTATTTTCATCATGGCTTCTAGGCTTTTCTCTAAAGAGGTAATTTTTTTGTCATTATCATGGAAGCCTGGCGGGTTGTTCATCACTGGGTTGGACCTTAGATTTTGCTGATTGAAATTTGGATTACCTACATTAGGATTCTGGGACCATGAGAAATTCGGGTGATTCCTCCAACCTGGGTTATATGTGGGTGCATAAGGATTGTTCAATGGTCCTTGATAGGTGGCATTCACCTGTGCACACTCATTCGAGTAGGAACATTCTTCTAAGACATGGTCTGGTGCATTGCACCCTTTACACATGGGTGCAGATATTTGATTTACATTGGCTGGTCTCTGTAATTCTAAGGCTTCCAATCTACGTGTTAAGGTTGCAATCTTGGCCTCTGATGCTAGGGTTGGTTGAATTTGATGCATTCCTCCTCTTGAAGGTGTAGCTTTATCAGGTTCCCTAGTTGTTTCCCACTGTAAATTTTTCTCGGCTAGGTCTTCTAAGAATTGCCAAGCTTCAGTAGTTTCTTTGTCCATAAATTGGCCTTGGCACATGGACTCTAGCATGGTTCTTGAGTTTGAATCTAACCCCTCATAGATGATCTGGCATAGTCTCCAAGTTTCTATTCCATGGTGTGGGCATTGGGTCAAAAGATTCTTGAAACGATCAAAGTACTTCCAAAATGATTCACCAGCTAGTTGGTAAAATTGATTTATTTCATTCCTAATCCTAGCTGTTTTATGATGGGGGAAATACTTTTTTAAAAATGTTCTCACAAAGCCCTCCCAAGTAGTGACAGAATAGTTTGGCAGACTATAAAGCCACTTCTTAGCATTGTCCTTAAGGGCAAAGTTGATTAATCTAAGTTTGACCTCATCCTCTGTTAATTGCAGTTTCATGGTTGCACATACCTCCTCAAATTCTCTAATAAATATATAAGCATCTTCTAATCCTGTGAATTTTGGAAGCATATTTATGATTTGAGGTTTGATTTCAAAATTGTTAGCTGTGGGTTGTGGCAACCTGATACAAGATGGTTGGATGGAGCCAATTGGATAACACAAATCCTTAAGGGTCATGGGTTGGATTGGTTCAGCCATTGAAACAACAGGAATTGACTCAATTCTAACTAGACGACCCGACACTCTTCTCCACACACGAGGTGTACGGTTCTCGATGTTTATACAATTTTTTTTTTTTTATAAAATTTTTATGTATAAGGAAAAGAAAGAAAAGAGAAAAAGTTCTAAAGAGAAGATCCTAAGGAGTCCTAAATCTAAAGAAAAGTAACCAAATTAATTTAAATTTTAAATTTTTTTTTTTTTTTTTCAAACAAGTGAATCAATAAATTAAACTCAATCTATCCTAGGGTTAACCTAAATCTAGACAGCTCCTAACTGTTCCAAGATGACCCTTCAAACCTTCCAAGTGGAGATTGATCAACTAGTTAGCCAGGTAAGTATAAGAGGTGGGAGGTTCACTCATCGTTGCCTTTCTAGACACCAAACGAGTTGGCCAGGCCAGCAATTGAACCAATTTAACAAACCACCCTCAGGGACTTGCCTAGACACCAACTAATCAAACAACTCAAACTTGGTAGAACTCTTAGGGTTCCTTGTCCTATTGAGCTCGAATTCCTTAAGGTTGACGTCTAATTGATTTTAAGATTAAAAGTCTAGGTAATGCAATATGATGGAGATGGTTTTTGGGCTAAGGAAGGGTAATGAAATCCCCACCTTATCTTGTTAATGGGTTGATGCCCTTAGATTAATTATGAAAATGCAAATACAAATAAACAAGATGACCAAGAATGTAAAAGATTTTAATTTAGAATTTTTTTTTTATTTTGATATTTTACTTCACGATTATGAAATGTCTTTTGTTTTGTTTTATATATTTTTTTTTTGTGATTAAGTAAATTCAAATGATTAGGTCTAAAAGCAAAAGTAATTAACTAAAAATAATAAAAGAGAAATTAGAAGCGTACCTGAGTTTTCCAACAATCACTAACTAAATATAGAAACCTAAAGAAAAAAAAAAAGAGAGTTATAACGCACGAAGAACAAATATTTGAAAATAATTTAAAACGCCAGATCCCCGGCAACGGCGCCAAAAACTTGATGTTCAAATCTTAAAATTTGTAAATAAAACCGCAAGCGCACGGTGTGCAGAGTAGCACGACCAACGAGTACGGGTCGATCCCACAGAGACTTGGTTTTAAAAATGATTTTCAAATCTATGCTCAAGTGAGCTTTAACAAAAATCGAAAGTCGAAAGTTGTTTGCTAAAGACAATAAGACTAAGGATCTAGGGTTTTTGAATCCACTAGATCTAGATTAGGGAATTCTACCTAAAATTTTTCTTATTGATCCTAACGACTACTCCTCTTGTCTTTCCCAAGCATAGATTATGAAGGGACTTAGGCCCAACGATAACCCATCAAGATTCTTTACAAGGGAGTAGTAACTAGGATCCCTTAGGGTTTTCTCCTCCTATGCACTGAATCAAGCATGAACTATGAAGGGACTCTGACCCAACTGTAGTTCATCAAAAATTCTTGGCAAAAGAGGAAGAAAAAGAAACCCTAAGAAAAAGAAAGAACCCTATGTAAAATCCCTACTCATGATCTAGCTTCATCGCAAACCCTAGAAGGGATGCTTAGCTAGACATGATCTAAATCTACTTACAAAATTTAAATACAGAAAAATAAACTACCCTAATTTCATAAATTAAACTATCCTAATTGCATAAAATTAAATTGCATAAATTAAACTATCCTAATTGCAAGAAAAATAAATTGCATAATGTAAAGAGATGAAATTGCATAAAAAGAAGATTTTATATATAAAAAAAAATTTATTACAAAAACCTCAAAGCTCGAGGCTTGAAAAGAGAGCTAAAAACCCCACTATCTAGGGTTACAAGCTTGATCGGAAGGAAGAATCCATAAAACAAGGGCCTTTGGGGGCTTTTTATAGGCATTTGGGGGTTATAAGGTTTTCAAAACTTCCGATGTGGGACTAAGAGGTTTTAGGGGGTTTATGGTGCGCCGATGGGTCCATGGTCCATGCGCCTGTTGCTGTGGACCAGGCGGCTAACCAGATCACCAAATCAGTTGATTTTTGACCAATTTTGATCTGATTTGACTCGGGTTTGACCCAATTGAGTCTTCTTTCTTCATTCTTCAATTCCTGGGTCAATTTAACTCCGTTTTGCATAAAATTTGCGCCGTTGGAATCCTCTTTCCTTGTTCTTTCTATTGATGATCTCTTCTTTGCAAAATATAATAACAAGTATCAATTTCTTAATAAAGTTAGATAATTTAGATATTAATTGATACTTTTTATGTCAATTTGTGACATAAATCACTTAGTCACCTTGACAAGAATAGGATAAACAGATTAGCTTGAGAGAAAAACCTCGACATTAATGATTGTGAATCATTGATAGCCTGTGAGTCTTATCTTTTTGGAAAGATGACAAAGTCACCTTTTAATGAAAAAAGTAAAAGAGTTGATAAAGTTCTAAGTCTCATACATAGTGATGTATGTGGACCTATGAACTTAAGTGCCAGAGGAAGATATTAATATTTTATTACAGACGACCTATCTGGACATGTGTGTGTCTGGCCTGAATCATTTGAAATGTTAAAATGATTCAATAATGAAATATAGAAACAAACTGGATAAGGTGTTAGAACTCTTCGATCAGATCGAGGAGGCGAATACTTATCCAGTGAGTTTGTGACATATCTAGGAGAGAATTGGATTCTCTCTCAGTGGATTCTTTATCAAAATATAGTGTATCTGAAAGGAGAAGTTGAACTTTGTTAGACATGATTCAATCCACGATAGGGTTCACTTCTCTACCTATTTCAGGATTGTGCTCTTGTGTGACTATCTGTTTTACTCTAAAAATATACTGAGTAAGTCTGTTGTGCAGATTCCATATGAGATATGGATTAGGCATAGATCTAAACTCTCTCACCTTTGGGTTTGGAGTTGATCGGCCTATGTCAAAGGTTTGCATACAGATAAACTTAGTTCTTGGTCCAATAGGTGTTTAAGGGTTACTAATTCTAACATGCTGAAGAACATAAGATGTTCATCAGCAGTAAGGCATTCTTTTTGGAAAGGAGTTCCTTAGAGAAGGAACTGATGCCTATCAAGTTGAACTTGAAAGTTTGACTGGTAGAAAATGAACCGATATAATCTAGTAAACCTACAAAACCAATTTGATTAGATCAAACTCGGAGCCCATTAAAGTAACACCTTTAAGGAGATCTGGTAGAGTACCACGTTAGCTGGACAGACACTTCAGTGTCTAGGTCTGAGATGCCGATCCTGTTGAGCTCGATGAGATTAACAAGGATCCGATCACCTATAGGGATGCAATGCAGTGGTCTAACTCTGAGAAGTGGCTTGGAGCCATTAAATCCAAATTGAAGTCCATGAAAATCAATAGTGTATGGACACTAGATGATTTACTTGAAGGGATAAAACCCATTGGGTGTGAATGGATTTTTCAAAAGGATCAGAGTAGCGCAGATGGGAAGGTGGAGACCTATAAAGCCTGTTTCGCTATTATCCCAGAGTTGGAACATACGTTTTGAATATATATCTTTGTTATGAACAAAGAGGAACCCTGCATTTATAAGTGGACAAAAAGTTCTGTAGTGTTATTCTTTGTGTTGTCTTTGAATGAAATTCTCTTAATCGGGAATGGCATTCCAGCATTGCAAGAAATAAAGGTTTGGGTATCATCTAATTTTTCCATGTTCAAGATCAGATATGGTATACTCACTAATGATAGTGAGCAGATACCAGTCTGATCTAAGTAGGAACCAATGGAAGATTGTATAGACAATCCTTAAGTATTTGAAAAATACTAAGGTCCAGTGACTCAAATATGAAAATACTGACTTTAAACATGTGGATATTTTGATTACAGTTAGATCAAGATGACAATAAGAAAGTATTGGATCATTCCCTAATTGTAGGAGCAATCTGCTAGAAAGATTTCAAGGAAGATACTTTAGCCTACTCAATTAGTGATGTAGAGTACATCGTAGCATATGATGCTGTCATGTAAGCTGTGTAGTTGCTGAGCTTCATTAGCAGGTTAGGAGTGGCACCCTCCACCAATGGTCCAGTCCTATCATAGCACTGGAGCCATAGCTTTGGCTAAAGAACTGAAGGACCAGCATACTCTGTATTGCTATCACTTTTGATTTTAGATCAGGGTAACATCGATCTTTGAAAGATTGATGAAAAGGAGAACTTGACTGATCCATTTGCTAAGGCCTCAGAACTAAGCAGTTCTATGAACTCAAGTGGAAGATAGGATATTTGATATTGTTCTGATTGGCTTTAGTAAAAATGAGAGTTGTTGGAAAATATGTCCTAAAGCCAATCATCTAAATGGTAGATGATTGGAATTAGTATATGAATTATCTAATAATAATAGTTATTTGGCAGGTTCATCATAAAAGTTCTATCTTCCTTAAATGAACTCCTAAATTATGATGAAGTCTTTAGAACCACAATCAATCGATAAAGGAGGATTTATCAGATGGTTCTTAAATTATTCATGATCAAATGATAAGTTATTAACAAAGATGATAACTTATCAAGTGTAGGTCGCTATATGTCATTTGCGTTGGTTGTCCTCATAACCAAGTGGTGTGAAGACACTGGTATGGCATTCAGATGAGATGTAGGAGTACATCTGCACTGAACGTGACCAATGTAACACTCTACTATCAAGAGTAGCTAACTAAGGCAATGGGTATAAGTGTCCCTCCGATCTGAGATCACCACGGTGACTTACAAGCAACTCACTATACTTTGGTACCGGACTGCCTGTATTTTTAATATAGATTCAAAATTTCTGGATATAGTCAAGTACTTATGAAGTCAGTGTGTGAGTCAAGATGGGATTGACCACTTCTGATTAACTTCAAGAAGAGAATGTCTCGCTATGTTTCAATTTAGCAAAATCTAGGCCTGGGTAACCTCGTGAGGAGTCACAGGATTTGAAAAATTTTGAGACACAATAAAGATGACTTGTATGAGTGTTGACAGCATACTCGAAGTCATCTTGAGCATTATTGGTCAAAGGAATAAATTATATGGTAGTCATGGGTTAGGATTCTTAGAATATTGCTTTGCATATATTCGACCTATCTGGATGTTGGGAACCATTGCTAGATAGTTACTTCGATAGGTACAGAAATTGGTTTCTGTGCTACTGATTTAGGTTCGAACCTAAAGAATCACACATATAAGAGGTTGTAACCTAATCAGATGGTTAATCGATGATTGAGAATCGTTCTAAGGTTAAACGATCAATGTGATTGATGTTTGACCTAATGCAAGTGTTGCAGGAGGATCAATTAGCAATTGGATTGCTAATTGGCTCAATCTGATTGAGCAATTGGGCTGAGATCAAGTTTAATTGAATTTGATTCAATTAAAATTGGTTTGGACTTAATTGGATTAAGTCTAATTGATTTATTGGATAAGCCAGTTGCAAGGGAGAATAAGTCCCTGTTCGACTAGGACTTGTATGCACCTAATTCTTAATTAAGTTAGGATTTAAATTAGAAGTAAATATGGTTTAATCTAATTTAATTAGGCTCCTAGTTGGACTAGGATCACCCTTAATTAGGTTGTAATTAATCTGGATTTGGTTCAAAGAGTTTGACCTAGTCTACATGAGAATCCTAGTTAGACTAGGATTCCATCTTCTCCCTTGCGCCACCTAAGAAAGCCCATGCCCACATATTTATTTTAGATATTTTTTTTGTGATATCCATGTCTAAAGAATGTAATCTCACACCACTTATTCTACTATTTGAATCAGATTTGATTTGGTTCATTATGGAAAGTGGTTTGGATTTATTTCCTTTGAAAATATCTTTCTTGACAAAAACTCCTCTCCCCTCTCTTGCGCCAACTTTCTCCATGCCTACCTTTTCTTTTTGTTGCCTCTTTTGTGCATGGTTTTCTGATCTCCATGTAGATAATAAGAGAAGGGGCGTCCAAGAGTTGGATGCCCCATGGTTTCCTTGTTTGACTAGGTCATGTGACCTAGTCTACCTTATCTAGTGGTGCCTCCTATATGATAGTAGGTGGGAGTTAGAAATCTGTGATTTTTTCATAGAAAAGGTAGAAAAGAAAAAGGATGGCTTGGGTGTTTTGAGGCATCAGTTTCTTTGGAGGAGAGTTTTCTATCAAGACATCAAAAGTTGATATCTTGTAGAGACAAAAGGTAAGAGAGAAGATTGTCTTCTCTTAATATTTTTCTTTCAATTTATTTTTTTTTTATTTTTATGATTTTTATGTGATAAAAATCTAAGAGAGAAAGAGGGATGGTGTGGTGGATCTATGCTCTAATGAGTTGGGGCATAGTGATCTGATTTTGGACATGATCTGATCATGTCCTGATGAGAGAAGAAGAAGAAAAGAAGGTCATCTCTTAAGGTTTCTTTTAGAATCCTTCTTCTTCATCAATCATGAGATTTTTCTATGAGAAAAATTAGATAACATAAGATCTGAAAGTTTGAAAAATATCTAGAGGAGAATGTTGCTCCTTAAATTGATTTTGATGATTACAAAGCATTTAAGGAGATTACTAATGATTTTAGCTTGGAAAAAGACTTATTGCATTTCAGGGGCAAAATTATAATTTTATTAAGACCTGATTCAGAAGCCTCAAGAGCAAGAACAAAAGACGTGTAATCTATTGGAAAAAATTTCAACACTTTTGGAAGTTTATTTTGTAAGAAAATCAGGTGTCTATTTTTGAGTCGACCCCATGAGTCGACTCATGGCTTAAAGGGCTAAACGGCATGCAAAAATTTTGGCTGGCACACTCTGTGTGTTGACCCCATGGGTCGACCCCTTGGCATGAGTCGACCCCATGAGTCGACCTCTGCTGCTCTGCAGGCCAAAATTACATAACAGTTGTTTTCTGCTCTTTTCCACAGAGGTCGACCCCATGAGTCAACCCATGAGCATGAGTCGACCCTATGAGTCGACCCCTGTGACGAAAAAATTCCACAACGGCTAGTTTTTAACCCATTTCAATTGCATTTAATGCTCATTTAATATGCTCTAACGGCTCTATTTCAGTCCAAATTACTCTCCACCATTATTTAAAGTTATATAAAGGGACTTAAAGGAGGGAATCAATATAAGAAAGAGATTTGAAAGAAAAAAAGGCTCTTCAAGCATTCTTCTCAACCCTAAGCAAGAGCCCACTTAAAAGAGTTCAAAAAGCCTTTAATTCAAGTTCACCAACTCTTCAAGAGCTCATTCAAATCTCTAACCACCTTGAAAAAATCAGAAAGAGCTTCCTTCTAATTGTATAAAGTGTATTTAAAATTTTATTCGCTCGTTAAAGGAGCTTCATCTGTATTTCTGTGTAATTAACTGTAATACTCTTTTTGAGTTATTGTTTTTATTTTGGAAAGATTCTAAAATGTGGGAAGGTTGATCCGAACCTTGAATCAAATTATATTGGATTGGCTTGTACCTGAAAAATAAGTGGTCTAGCTTGGGATAGCTAGAGTCGGAGGTTTCGACGAGTGTATTCAGGTTGAATACAGTTTAGTGGATTAGAATTCTCAAGTAGGAGCTTGGAGAGTGGATGTAGGTGCAAGGTTGGCATCGAACCATTATAAATCTTCTTGTTTGTGTTGTGCTAAATTGTTCTCCTTTAAAACTTCTTCATTCTCTTGCATTCTAGCATCCAACTATTACCCTTGCATAAATTACACTCTCTATACTTATCTTGCTCACTGTTAAATAATTTTCATAGTTGTAAGTTAAGTTTAAATTTTTAAAAACCTAATTCACCCCCCCTCTTGGGTTGCATAACTGGGCAACAAGTGGTATCAGAGCCCGGTGCTCTAGCCCTACTTTGATTTAATCAATCAAAGAGCTAAAGATCTATGGCAACTCAAGTTGGCACTTCTCTAACCGAGGGGCAGTCCACTAACCGACCTCCACTTTTCAATGGGTTAAACTATACCTATTGAAAAGCTCAGATGAAAATCTTTATTCAAGCACTTGACTATGATATGTAGAGTATCATAATAAACGGACCACATACACCCACTAAAATTATTGATGGTATAGAATCAACCAAACTCGAAAAAGAATAGGATGAGGTTGATAAGAAAATGGCTCAACTAAATGCTAAAGCCATGAATATCTTGTATTGTGCCCTAGATGCTAATGAATTCAATCATATTTCAACATGCATGTCTGTTAAGAAAATATGGGATAGATTAAAAGTAACTCATGAAGGAACTAATCAAGTGAAAGAATCCAAAATTAACATACTCGTGCATAAATATGAACTTTTTAAAATGGAGCATGATGAATCTATAACTGAAATATTTACTCATTTTACTGATATTATAAATGGTTTAAGAAGTCTTGGTAAGTCTTATTCTAATAGTGATTTCGTGAGGAAGATTTTTAGGTCCTTACAAGAACTTAGGAAGCCAAAGTGACTGCTATCCAAGAAGCCAAGGATCTGAACATTCTACCCTTGGAAGAGTTTTTAGGATCACTGATGACACATGAGCTGAGCATGAAACAACATCAAAAAGAAGAAGTCAATAAGAAGAGGACAATCACCCTCAAATCTATGGCTCAACTTGATGAAGAAACTGATGATACGAAAAATGAAGAGCAGGTTGAAGAAATAGCTCTCATTACTAGAAGGTTTAAGAAATTCTTGAGGAAAAGGAAACAAAGAATGAGAAAGAGGCTACCCACAAAAGGAGAATATAGCAAAGAAAAGGATAAAGACCAACCTCTTATTTGCTACGAATGCAAGAAACTGAGACATTTTAAGTATGAATGCCCACAACTGAAGAAGGGTCCCAAGAAGTATAAGAAGAAGGCCATGATAGCTACTTCGAGTGGAAGTGATGAGTCAAGCTCTGAAGAAGAAGACTCAAATGAACAAGCCAACTTGTGCCTTATGGCACATGAAAATGAGGTAAATTCTGAAACTCCTGTTGACTTCACCTTTGAAGAACTTCATGAAGCTTTTTATGATTTAATTGATGAACTAAAGAAGCTAGGGGTAAAGAACAAAGAGTTAAAATCAAAGAATCAATCTTTACTAAAATAAAATGAGAGCATTTCAAATGAAAAATCTATCCTGTTTCAAGAAAATCTGAACTTAAAGAATGAAATTGCCAAGCTAAAACCAATAGTTAAAAAATTTACCTTAAGTTCTAATAAACTTAATATGATTCTTGAAAATCAAAAGGCTGTTTATGATAAGGCTGGTCTTAGTTACAACCCCTTAAAGAAACAAAAGTTTCTAAAAAATATCTATGTAAACTCTTCAAATAATAAGTTTTCAAGCATTACTTGCTTCAAATATGGTAAAATAGGTCACAAGTCATACACTTGTCTCTCTAACAAATTCTTAAATTCTAATGCAAAGAAAATATGGGTTCCGAAAGGAACCATTGTGACTAACCAAAAAGGATCCAAAAAAGCTTGGGTACCTAAAGTAAAAACTTGACTTTTGCTTACAGGTATATCTAGCATCCAAAGGAGCAAATCGAAAATGGTATCTTGATAGCGAATGCTCGAGACACATGACTGGTGATGAATCCTAATTCATCACACTTGATGCTAAGAATGGAGGGATGGTCACCTTTGGAGACAATGGCAAAGAAAAGATCATCGATCTAGGTAATATTAGTATCACTCCCTCCAAGTACATTGAAAATATTTTATTAGTAGATGATTTAAAACATAATTTATTAAGCATCAGTCAATTTTGTGATAAAATATACAAAGTTATTTTTGAATCTTCTGTTTGCATTGTAACTAGTCCTGTTAATGAAGGCATTAAATTTGTTGGGCATAGATATGGCAATGTTTATATAGTAGATTTGAATGATCTATCCAAAATAAACATGCAATGCCTAGTATCCTTGAATACCAAAATTAATGAGACTAGTTGGCTTTGGCATCGTAGGCTTGCACATATTAGCATGCATTCACTTTCAAAACTCATTAAGAAAGAATTGATTATTGGTTTACCAAATTGAACTTTGAAAAGGATAGAATTTGTGATGCATGCCAACTAAGTAAACAAACAAGAGTTTCATTCAAATCTAAAAATATTATTTCAACTACTAGGCCATTAGAATTATTGCACATGGATTTATTTGGACCTACTAGAACTACTAGTCTAGGAGAAAAATGATATGGTTTTGTAATTATTGATGATTTCTCTCATTTTACATGGATTTTTTTTTGGCACACAAGGATGAAACTTTTCAAGTTTTCTCTAAATTTTATCGAAAAGTCACAAATGAGAAAGGTTTTTCAATTCAAAATATTCGAAGTGATCATGGAACCAAATTTGAAAATCAAGATTTTGAAAAGTTTTATGATGAAAAAGGAATAGGCCATAACTTTTCAGCACCTAGGACACCCCAACAAAATGGTGTAGTAGAAAGAAAAAATAGAATCCTTGAAAAAATGGTCCGTACCATGTTATGTGAAAGCAACCTTCCAAGATACTTTTGGACGGAAGCTATTAACACAGCATGTTACATATTAAATCATGCTTTAATTAGACAAATTTTAAAGAAAACTTTCTATGAGCTTTGGAAAGGAAGACAACCAAACATTGCATATTTTTATATTTTTGGTTGTCGATGTTTTGTGTTAAATAATGGTAAAGAAAGATTAGAAAAATTTGATGCAAAATCCGATGAAGTGATTTTTCTTGGTTACTCCTCTTCTAGTAAAGCCTTTAGAGTTTTCAACAAAAGAACCTTAGTAGTAGAGGAGTCAATACATGTTGTCTTTGATGAAACTAACAATCTTCCTTCAAGAAAAAATGAAGGTTTTGATGATGCAGATCCTCTTATAAAAGGAATAAAGGAGATCAATCTAAAAGATTCAACAATTCAAGATGATGAAGAACATGAAGACAAACAAGATGAGGAAGGTGAAGAACGACAAGAACAACCTCAAGGTACAAATAATCTACCCAAAAAATAGAAGTATGATCACAATCACCCCAAGGAACTAATTATTGGTGATCCTACACATGGTGTAAGAACTCGTTCCTTACTTAAAGATGCATTCAATCATTTTACTTTTGTCTCTCATCTTGAACCTAAAACTATAGACGAAGCTGAAAAAGATTATAATTGGATTAATGCAATGCAAGAAGAACTTAATCAATTTGAAAGAAATAATGTATGGACCTTAGTATCAAGAACCAAGAACTACTCAATAATTGGCACAAAATGGATATATAGAATAAATTGGATGAATATGAAAATATAATAAGAAATAAAGCAAGATTGGTTGCGAAAGGTTATAATCAAAAAGAAGGAATTGATTTTGATGAGATTTTTGCACCTGTTGCTAGATTAGAGGCAATTAGACTTCTACTGCATATGCTTGCTTTATGAAATTTAAATTATTCCAAATGGATGTCAAAAGTGCCTTTTTAAATGGATATATTGCTGAAGAAGTTTATGTAGAACAACTTCTAGATTTTGAAAATCATGCTTTTCTAATCATATTTTAAATTAAATAAAGCTCTATATGGTTTGAAACAAGCACCCAGGGCTTGGTATGAAATGTTAAGCAAATTTCTACTCAATAATGATTTCTCAAGAGGAAATGTAGACACAACCCTTTTCATTAAAAGAAGTCAAGATGATATATTAGTGATACAAATATATGTCGATGACATTATTTTTGGGTCTACTAATGAAACTCTTTGTCAAGATTTTGCAAAGCTCATGCAGGGGGAGTTCGAGATGAGCATAATGGGAGAACTTACATTTTTCTTCGGACTCCAAATCAAACAAACAAAGGAAGAAATCTCCATCACCCAAAGTAAGTACACAAGAGAATTACTCAAAAGATTTGGAATGGAGAACTCCAAACCGATTGGCACACCCAAGAGCCCAACATGTAAGCTTGACAAGGATGAGGAAGGTAAAGGTGTAGACTTAAAATTTTATAGAGGCATGATTGGTTCTCTATTATATTTAACTGCTAGTAGACTTGATATTATGTTTAGTATTTATTTGTGTGCTCATTTTCAATCAAACCCAAAAGAATCACACTTGAATGCAGTTAAAAGAATCCTTAGGTTTTTTTAATGGTACACAAACTCTAGGATTATGATATTCTAAGGACTCACTAATTGACTTAATAGGATATTCAGATGTTGATTTTGCTGGATGTAAATTAGATAGAAAAAATACTAGTGGAACTTGCCAATTTCTTTGAGTTAACCTAATCTCTTGGTTTAGCAAGAAACAAAATTCGGTAGCACTATCTACGGCGAGGCTGAATACATTACAGTCGGAAGTTGTTGTGCTCAAATCTTGTGGATTAAGCAACAACTCGAAGACTTTGATATCAAACTCAATGAAACTCCCATAAGATGTGATAACACTAGTGCCATAAATCTCACTAAAAATCTAATTCAACATTCTAGGTCAAAACATATTGAAATCAGGCATCATTTCATAAGAGAATATGTCCAAAATAAAGATATAATTCTTGACTATGTTTGTACTGAAAAATAATTAGCTGACATCTTTACCAAGGCCTTAAGTGAAGATAGATTTTATGAAATTAGGAGAGAACTAGGAATCCTTGATCCATCTGCTTGAGTGTCTCTCTGATTTTAAGGTATCATCACAGCTAGATTAATTCTCATCTTTTCTTTTGAGATCAAAAATTCAAAATTATCATTCTCATAATCAATTTTTGGGTAAACATCCTTCTCCAATGTTTCATTTTTTTTTAATTATTTCATCAATTTTTTGAATTTTTCTGTGCCATGAGTCGACCCTAGGGTAAACTTGTAATATTGACTAAATCCTTAGGATGCTTTCTTTTTGTTGGAAATCCTCCCTTGAGCCGACCCAACTCTCCGTCTTCTTCCTTTCACCAAGTCAAAAGACTCCCTCTCTTCTTCCTCAAACCCAAGTTTTTCCTCCAAAACTCTTCTCCCACCATCTCTCACCCTCTAAATCGTCCTCTTGGAACCAAGTTCCTCCCTTTCTCCTTCCTCATTTGGAGCGAGTAGAGCTTACCCTAGACTCTAACCATCTTCTCCAAATCGGCACTCCACTTCTCCAAAATCCTTATCCTTCCACTAAAAACCTTCATCTCTCCCTCACATTTGCTCTCCTAAGTTCTTTGCTATTTTTGCTTGCGCAAATGGCTCCGAAGATGAAGCTTCCACAGAGGAGGAAATCAGTTCGTGGGTTGGAGGAAAGTGTGCGCTGGAAGAGACAAGCAACCGAGACCACTTCTGCTTCAAACCCTGCTCCTGCATCAGCTCCAGCTATAACCCGATCACCAATCAGCCCTAGTAAGGTTCCCCTCTCCGATAGGAAGGTAGAGCCCGACAAAAATATTGATTTCAGATTTTTTTGAAAAGGAAGGGTTCTCTATCGGTTCAAAAATTAAGGATCAAGGGTGGGAATTCTACTGCTCTCTAAAAGAAAATACTTATGTAGATCTTGTTAGAGAATTTTATCTGAATTTGGGATACAACAATGAAATAGTAAAATCCATAGTGAAGGGTGTAGAAATTAGCCTAGATCCTATACTTTTGGGAGAAATTCTTCATTTACCTTGTGAGGGATACACAAATATGGAACTCCCAGTTAAAGAGGAAGGAATAAATATTATTCTAGGGAGAACCTTCACTGGAAGCCTAAACAAATTAGAGGCAAAGATTCTTTCCATTGAGATGAGGCTGCTACACCACATGGTAACTAAGTTATTTTTTCCTAGAAGTGGTAGACATGATCTTCTCTCTGGTCGGGACATCTGCATTATGTATCATGTTATCACTCAAACCCCTCTAAACCTCCCGGCATTGATGTTTGAGGCTATGAGAGAGACCTTGAATAGGTCTAAGGCACATTTGCCTTTTGGTATGGCTCTCACTTTAGTATTTAGGAGGTTCGGAGTTAGCTTTGAGGGGAGGCAGTAGCTAGTCTATCTCACTCTGAAACTATCAACCGTCATACTTTGCACCGCATGGGATTTTTCAAAACTGATGGTGGTTGGATGAAAGGTGTGGAAGAGAGAGCTGAGGACAGAGCAGAGGAGGAAGAACCATCCTCACCCCTTCGTGATCACAGGGCTGTATCTCTAGATATTCAGTTTGTTTCTGACCACAAGGCTGGGCCGTCAGAGTCTGTGAGGAGGCATACTTCAGTTCAGCAGCCGAACAGTAGAGCACATCCTTTTAAGATCAGATTGGCCGATGATCAGATAGAGATGATATCTCAGCGTGTAGCTTCCATACTATCTCATCAGATGGGCACTTCAGCTTTTGCTCAGGGATTGACATCTCACGATGTATCTGATCAGACACTGATCCCCCACATCTCCACTATTTTTCAGATGATTTCAGACCAGTCAGTACGCATTGAGTAGCTTGAGGGTTGTATAGTGAGACTGACTGGTAGAGTATTTGACTTGCAGAGGTAAGTATTAGCTCTAGCCCATCCACAGCCACATGAGGACATCACTGAGGTCTCAGACCTATCTGCGAAGGCAGCCAGACTGTGAGGAGTCTTAGAGAGTGGTTTTGACTTTCTGAAGAGAGAGATCAGGGGCTCTAGTGAGCATGCTTCCACTCAGTTCATTGCACTGCTATAATCTGTTTCGAGAGCTTTGAACCTTCTGGACACCATCAGACTCTCACTTGTAGCTCAGTCCTTTGCTTCTCAGCCTTCAGGATCTTCTCACCCCTCCACTCGTGCTGGCACCTCTACCCATGGCAGAGGCAGACGCGATCGAGGTCGAGCTTGTGGACATGATCCCTCATCTCCTCACCCTATCTCTGATTCATCAGACTCTGATCCATCCAGTCATGATATCTATTAGATCTAGTGTAGTCTATCCTATCTTTTGTTTTTAAGATCTATCTTGTAGGCCATGCAATATAATGTTGATTGATTGACTCTTGGATAGTTTCTATCCATGTCTTTTGTACTCTAAGTTGACACTTATGTATTGAAACATCTATGTATTCAGTCACTTTTTGGATATATATATTTATGTACTTTGACTTTCAATGAATATCTCTGAATGTAATCAAATGGAGTTACTTTTAAATCATGAAATACTTGAATAGCAATATCTGTTAAATGAGCAAATTGATATATCTTTTACGATTGCTATATTGAGGGGGAGTAAAACAATAAGCAATAAAGAAACAAGCAATCAAAGAAGGAAGCTAAAGAAATTGATTCCATCAAAAAGAAGGAATAAAGAAAATATATCCTTTAAAAAGGGAAGTAGAGAATCTTAGTTGATGCTGTCAAAAAGGGAGAGTAGAGAATCAAAATCAAGATTGAGCAATAAGAGCAATAAAGATTGAACATTAAGCAAAGATTGAAAGATTGAACATTAAGCAAAGATTGAACATTAAGCAATAATTCAAAAATCGAGAGAATTTTGATTGAGTAATAAGAGCAATAAAGATTGAACATTAAGTAAATTGTTAAACAAATAGGTACATGTGTCATATGTTAAAGAATCAAAATCAGCTTTTTCCTTCCAAGCAAATGCACTTATAAGCAAAATTTCAAATTTATCTTTAAACTGCTCATGATGCATTTCGTTCCAATACTTGGCTATAATATTTAAGTAATGCATCTTCATAAATCTGAAATTCATGTTCAATGCCTTATATATACTTTTGCTCAAGTGTTTTGTCATCATCAAAAAGGGGAAGATTGTTGCTCCTTAAATTGATTTTGATGATTACAAAGTATTTGAGGGGATTACTAATAATTTTAGCTTGGAAAAAGATTTATTGCATTTCAGGGGCAAAATCATAATTTTATTAAGACCTGATTCAGAAGCCTCAAGAGCAAGAACAAAAGACGTGTAATCTATTAGAGGAAATTTCAACACTTTTGAAAGTATATTTTGTAAGAAAATTAGGTGTCTATTTTTGAGTCGACCCCATGAGTCGACTCATGGCTTAAAGAGCTAAACGGCATGCAAAATTTTGGCTGGCACACTCTGTGAGTCGACCCCATGGGTCGACCCCTTGGCATGAGTCGACCCTATGAGTCGACCTCTGCTACTCTGCAGGTCAAAATTACAGAACAGTTATTTTCTGCTCTTTTCCATAGAGGTCGACCCCATGAGTCGACCCATGAGCATGAGTCAATCCTATGAGTCGACCCCTGTGATGGAAAAATTCTATAATGGCTAGTTTTTAACCCATTTCAATTATATTTAATACTCATTTAATGTGCTCTAACGGCTCTATTTCAACTCAGATTACTCTCCATCATTATTTGAAGTTATATAAAGGGAATTAAAGGAAGAAATCAATATAAGAAAGAGATTTGAAAGAAAAAAAGGCTCTTCAAGCATTCTTCTCAACCCTAAGCAAGAGCCCACTTAAAAGAGTTCGAGAAGCCTTTAATTCAAGTTCACCAACTTCTCAAGAGCTCATTCAAGTCTTCAACCACCTTGAAAAAATCAGAAAGAGCTTCCTTCTAATTGTGTAAAGTGTATTTAAAGTTTTATTTGCTCATTAAAAGAGCTTCATCTATATTTCTATACAATTAACTGTAATACTCTTTTTGAGTTATTATTTTTATTTTGGAAAGGTTCCAAAATGTGGGAAGGTTGATCCAAACCTTGAATCAGATTGTATTGAGTTGGCTTGTACCCGAAAAATAAGTGGTCTAGCTTGGGATAGCTAGAGTCGGAGGTTTCAATGAGTGTATTCAGGTTGAATAAAGTTTAGTGGATTGGAATTCCCAAGTAGGAGCTTGAGAAGTGGATGTAGGTGCAAGATTGGCACTGAACCACTATAAATCTTCTTGTTTGTGTTGTGCTAAATTGCTCTCCTTTAAAACTTCTTCATTCTCTTGCATTCTAGCATCCAACTATTATCCTTGCATAAATTACACTCTCTATACTTATCTTACTCACTATTAAATAATCTTCATAGTTGTAAGTTAAGTTTAAATTTTTAAAAACCCAATTCACCCCTCCTCTTGGGTTGCATAGCTGGGCAACAGAGAAGGTCTCCTCATGTCCTAGCATAGAGATGTTCTCAGGATATCAATCATTGATATACTGAAAGAGAAGATCTATCTTCTCTTAGGACCTTTTCTGTTATATATTACTTCTAATTTTAGGGAGGTCCAAGGGTTTGACTTCTTCCTCATTCCTCCTCATATTCTTCATCTCTTGGAATGTCCAAGAGATCCGAAGAATATTTTTAGATTGACCATCTGGAGGGATCCGCAAGAAGCTAGCACTTCGAGTAGATCTTCGTTTGACGAACCTCTAATTTTTTTGCAGCCTCGTGTAGATCTTCTGTAGAGACCGGATGCGTGTGCGGCTCCAAAGGCAATAAAAAAAATCAACCATGGAGTTTTCAACCCATGCAAAGATAAGAGATCTGATCTCTTCTCTTACCTAGATGTGATCTAGATTTTAGATCTAAAACTATTTTAGATCTAGGGTATTGTTTGCTGATCAATATCAAAGCTTTTATTTTCTAACTTATAAATGCAAAATGACATGTTATAGGTCCTAGTTGTAGGGTTTAGTAATCTGATTACATGCATTTATAGATTAAATTATTTAATTTATATATTCTACTGCGTTATATTTCAAAAATATTTTAAAATTTATACATGAAACTCTGTACTTTTTCCATCACCATTAATGTCTCCTAAAATTATTGTCCTAATCTTTGAGGTTCATCATAATCTTAGACATAATAAGATGCGGCTAAAATGATGAATCAATGCCTTAAATAATAAATATCATTACATGAGTTGAAAAATTATAAAGAAAAGTCTCATTGTAACACACTTAGGATTGGCTTATAGGGCACTCTTCTTTCAAAAAGGTTGATTTCAGATTTGGAAGAGAAAGGGTTCGAATTGTAGAAGAAAATTCTGCTGACATAACTTACAAGGCTACTAAAATTCTGAAGGTTGTTTTTGTGGTGCTTTGTTGCTGGCCTTCAAAGATCTTCCTGACCTGATCCTTGCTATTTTTTGATGTCCACAACCTAAGAAAGTTGCTCCAACAATGGTATCAGAGCACGGATTGTGTGGAGAAAGAAGGAGACTCCAGAAGTTGAAAATCTTCCAAGGCTAAAATTTCAACAAGTTCCCTATCAAAGTATTTCTCAAATCCCTTGGAGTTTTGTTGTATTTTTAGTTTGGATCCAGCCATGGCAAGCAATATGAAGGTTGATTTTGAGAAGTTTGATAGGAAAGAAAATTTTTTCATGTAGAAAGTTTGGATGGAAGATCTCCTGGTTTAAGCAGATCTGGATCAGGCAATGGAGGAGAAACCTGAAAGGATAATGGACCATCAATAGATATCCCTAAAAAAGAAGGCTTGTTCTATGATTAAAGGATATTTGGTGGATGCAGCACTCTATTTGGTATTAAAGGAGAGAATCTTGAAAGATTTGTGGTCGAAGTTGCACACCATGTATATAGAAAAAAATATATGCAGCAAGCTAACATTGAAGAAGAGACTATACAGCCTTTGGATGTAGGAAAGTAGAGATGTCTTGGGTCATGTCCAAAAATTTAACTAAGTGTGCAATGAGTTGTTGAACATCGGGATGAAGATAGAGGAGGAAGATAAGTCATTGCTACTGCTATGCTCGCTGCCCCCTTCTTATAATCCATTGGTGACAATGCTGCTCTATGGCAAGGAGATCCTGGAGTATGAAAATATGGTCTCGATGCTGTGGTTCAATGCACAGCAGAAGAAGTTGACCAAGGAAGGTGCTCCCCAGGAAGGCTTGGCCATGGGGGAGAGATCAGGAAGAGGAAGGAAAAGAGACAAGTCAAGAAGATAGTCAAAGTCTCGAAAGGGCAGGAGCAGGAAGGAAGCCAGGTGCTATAAGTGCAATGAGATCGGGCACTTCAAACGAGATTGCCTGTAATGAAAGAACAAGAAGGGAGATAAGGGAGGATCTAATACACTGAATACAATAGTTGATAGTGAGGTAGAGGATGACCTCCTGGTGGTATCAGATGGTCACAAGCAAAACACAGATGTATGGACTCTGGATTCAGTCTGTTCGCATCACTACATCCCAAACTGATCTTGGTTCGCTACATATGCCAGGACGGATGAAGGGAGCGTGACACTTGGAGATGATCACCCATGTAGAGTTGCTAGTATTGAAAGTATTCGGATGAAGATGTTTGATGGGATGGTACGGACTCTCCCTAATATGAAGCACATCCCTGATCTGAAGAAGAATCTCATGCCACTTGGTTACTTGAAGTGAAGCGGCTACAGCTTCAGCAGTCATGCTAGGAGTGGAGTTTTGAACATCTCAAATAGAGCTATGATAGTGATGAGAGATAGGAAGATGGAGAACAATCTTTATAGGATGGAAGGATCTATGGTGACTGAAAAATCTGATGCAGCAGCTGCAGCGCAGGACCAGCAGAGGGCTCATCGATTGTGGCACTACCACCTAGGCCACATAGGAGATCGTGGGATGAAGGAGCTGAGAAATCATGGTCTGATTTCAGATCTGGATGGAGATATCTCACAGGTATATGAGCTATGTCAGATAGAAAAGCAGAGGAGAGTACAGTTTGCCAGCAGTCCAGCCTGTAGTGCAGCCCCACTGGAACTAGTTCACACTGATATGTGGGGATCGACCTCGATTCTAGCCAGAAATGGGGTGAGATACTTCTTGACCTTCATAAATGATTTCTCAAAGAAGATATGGGTCTACTTCATGAAGAAGAAATCAAAAATCTTCATCAAATTCAAGGTGTAGAAAGCTGAGGGGGAGAAGGAGACAGGTTGGAACTTGAAGTATTTGTAGTCCGACAATGGTGTGGAGTACACCAGTAAGGAGTTTCAAATTTTTTGTGAGAAGTGTGGCATCAAAAGGCACTTCTCAATGAGAGAGACTCCTCAGCAAAATGGGGTGGTTGAGAAGATGAACAGAACCCTTATGGAAAAGGCATGGTGCATGAGGTTATAGGTAGGGCTTCCTAAGGTGTTCTGGGTTGATACAGTAGATGCAGCCTATTATTTATTGAATCGGTCACCTCACACTAAGTTAGATGATGGTATTTCAGAGAAAAAATAGTCTAAAAGAAAGATTGAGCTAAGCCATCTAACGGTGTTTGGGTGCACGGCATTTGTGCACATCGGTGCTGGTGAGTGGAGCAAATTGGATTCCAGGTCATGAAAGATGGTGTTCTTGGGATATCTACGAGGAGTTAAGGGATACCGGCTATGGGATCCCTTGAAGAAGAAGGTTGTCATCAGTAGGGATGTCACCATTGATAAAAATTCAATCCTTCAAAGATGAGATGGCATATAGGAACAGTAGGAGCAGTAGGAGGTCCAGTAAGGCAGTGCTAAACAACTAACATCCTATTCTATTTTGCCACTTGCAGGTGCATCGGGAGAACTTGGTATTCAGGTGGAGCACTCTCCAAAGGTGTCTCAACAAGTAGAGAGAGCTTGGATGGATGAAAGAAGCCAGGATGTCCAGTAGGAGCAAATTGGACCTAGGATGGATATCGGGGTTGTACTGCACAAGCCCAAAAGGAACGTCCGGCAACTGAAATGATATGGCTTTGAGGAGACAGTGTCATATACCCTGATGATAGTGAATAGAGACCCTTACACCTATGACGAGGCTATGGAGAGCCAAGATAGAAAGAGGTGGATCTAAGTAATGTCCGAGGAGATGCATTCTCTTTATAAAAATGAGATGTGGTGATTGGTGCAGTTGCCACAAGGGAAGAAACCTATTGGTTGCAAGTGGGCTTACCAACATAAGAAAGGACCTTCAGAGTAGAGAGGTATCAGGTACAAGATGAGGCTCGTGGCTAAGAGATACTCCCAGAAGGAAGACATCGACTTCAGTGAGATTTTCTCTCCCATCGTTAAGCATACTTCCATCACAGTGCTGCTGAGCATCATAGCAGCTCAGGACTTGGAGCTAGAGTAGATGGATCTCAAGACAGTGCTCCTCCATAGGCATCTAGAGGAGAGCATCTACATGGAGCAGCCACCTAAGTTTCGAGAGACAGGAGTAGAAGGGAAGGTCTGTTTATTGCAAAAATCACTGTATGAGCTGAAGCAGTCACTGAGGCAATAGTACAAATGGTTTGATTCTTATGTGAGGAGCATCAGACTTTTTAGATGCCAGTATGACTCTTGTATTTATGTTAAATCTTTGGAGGATGGGTCTAGGATGTTTCTACTCTTATATGTAGATGACATGCTTATAGCATACAAGAGTAGAAAGGTTGTACAGGAATTGAAGGTAGCCTTGTCTCGAGAGTTTGAGATGAAGGATTTTGGGCCTACGAGAAAGATCTTAGGCATAAAAATCTTTAGAGATTGAGCCAAAAAGGTACTATATTTATCTTAGAGAGGTTACATCAAGAAGGTCTTGGAGAGGTTCAGGATGAAAGAAGCGAAACCGATAGAGCTGCCACTCATCAGATACTTTAGACTCTCAAAAATGATGTCGCCACAGACTGAGGTGGAGGCTCAGGATATGGAGAGAGTGCCATATGCCTCTGGTATGGAGAGCCTTATGTATGTCATGGTGTGTTGTAGGCCGGATATTGCATACGCAGTGAGCCAGGTCAGTCAATTCATGGTGCAATCTGACAGAGAGCACTGACGAGCACTGAAGGAGATCTTCAGGTACTTGGTGGGTACTGTTAGAGTTGGCATCTACTATGGATAGCGAGGAGATGTTGAGGGACTCTTCAACACATCCAAGGAGGCTCGGGGGCTGATAAGAGGATTCATGGATGTAGATTTTGGTGGAGACATAGACATCCAGTGATTGATGACAGGTTTTGTGTTTAGCCTGTTTGGAGGTCCCGTTTCATGGAGATTGTGCTTGTAGCCCATCACGGCCTTATCCACTTTTGAGGTGGAGTATATTGATATTACCAAGGTAGCAAAAGAGGCCCTATGGTTGAAGGGCTTGGTGTTAGAGATGGACCTTATATAGGAGGCCGTTAGGATGCACTGTGACAGTCAGAGTGCACTGTTACTTGCACAAAACTCTATCTACCATACGAGGATGAAGCACATCGATATCAGGTATCATCGGATTAGAGAGCTTGTGAAAAAATATGAGGTGGAGCTGGTGAAGGTCCACACCAAGGAGAATCCAGTGGATGTATTGATGAAGGTACTTCCATGGGATAGCTTTCAAAAATATGTGACACTGATGTACTTGATGGACAGGACAGAGTTAGTTGAGGCCTTGAGGCACCAAGGTAAAGATTGTTGAGCTTTATGTGGTACTCCCAAGGCTAAAGGGATCAATGCTAAGGCCAAGGTCCAAAGTCTTTGAGGTGGTCATGGGGTTTCTAGGGCTAGTTTGGGCCTTAGGATGAAAGGCTATCAGTCTTTTGGATCTTAAAGTTTAGGGGTTTTAGGTCTTAAGGAACTAACTTATATTCGGACTAGGATTGAGTCCAAGATTATGAGATTAGGTCAAGTCATGGGTGTACATGGGCTTAAGTGAGCATAATCTTATATTGAGTTAGCTATGAGAGTTTTTGGGGTGGATCATATTGACCCTATATATAAAGATACACTGTATTCTAACTTGATGAAGCGAATGAACACTAAATCATTTTCTCCCTAACCTTTTGGATGTATGCCCTAAAAGTCAATCTTGACTGACACATATTATATTTTTAAGATATATTTTTATACTTAATGAGCATTTATATTACCATTCATATTTTATGTGTCCATAAATCATATAATGGATTAACAAGATGATGACACATACTCTCAAAGAGTTGAGAATTTGAGACATATGTCATTGATGGTTAATTCTTAAATTACTTCTAATTATAGGATCATCATGGGGATGGTGATTGATCCAGATAGACCAGTGCGCGAATCACTTCCTTCGGACAGATGGATCTCTAGTCTACGATGTAGTGACACTAGAGCAAGAGTGCAGGTAGTTGTTAAAGAATAACTAGTACTGAGCATGACCAATATGAGAAGTCATATGATGTCTGCTCACTCGTTAGTTACTTTCTCGATGCTGTAGTTGTATGACTGGTCCTTTGACCTGCGGTGCTACAGCTACTCGCATTGAGGCTGTTGGAGTTTGACTGATCATAAATATAGGTCTCAATGAGCCCTTATAGTAGATGTTGGTGACAGTTGGTCCACTATAAGAGTAGGGTATACACCTAGATAGAATCTATCGATCATAGCAGAAGAGAGTAGTTCTATGGGATTTAAGAAGCTGAGTCTTTAAGTCTACGGCTATAGCAGTGTGATTAATGAAAAATTTTTTTTATAAGAATCATGCATGGACTCGAGCTAATTGAATCTATCATATGACTGATGATGAGATTTGATGATTCATCCATGACCTACCGTCTGATCGAGACTCACGATAGAGGGACTGTATCATACATTAACTGTACCTAGAGGTTCATCACCTTTTATTCTACTGGGTTACCACTACATACTGTTAGGTGTCACTGATGGATTGTGAGATCCACAAGCATCATCTTGATGATCGATGATTCTTAGTGGATAAAATTAGAATGGTTCTAACCCATTGAAACAAGTTTCAATGATATTGTGATAGATATCACAATATATCTCATTACCAAACAAAATAAAACCTATGAGATTGCACACAAAGAGGCTTTTGACTGATCAGATGATTGAATTATGATTATAAATTATGATAGGATTTGATTATCAATTTGATTGATGATTGATCTAATGCAAAAGTTACAATTAAGTAACTCGCTAAAGAGTTAGTGAGTTATAGGAGGATTAATTAACAATTGAATTACTAATTGGCTCAATTTGGTTGAGCTATGGGACTTGCATCAAGTCTAATTTAATTAGATTTAATTTGAGTCGACATGAGTTTGATTTGATCAAGCCTAATTGAGTTATGAGATAACCAAATTATATAAGAGAATGATTCCTAATTGGATTAGAATTTGGGTTTGACTTAATTCCTAATTAGACTAGGATCTAAACAAGAGTATTTGAGTTCCTATTTGGACTAGAAATTTTTATCTTCATGGGTGTACCAAATTCTAATTAGATTAAGATTAAAATTGAGTTTGACTCAAGCACCAAGAAGAGTCCAATGTGGATTAAACTCTCCCTCTTTATTCCATAAGAAAGCTCCACGCGCAAACCAGATTTGATGCCTAAATACCCCACACCCCACTCTTCTTTTTAGCATGTAATAAGTTCACACCCAAGAGAGTTTTTCTATGGAAAATATTGGCGCAAAAGTTGTGTAGGTGGGCGGCACAAAAAAAGTAGTGTCCAAGGGAGTTTGGACTCTTATCTCTTCACCTAAACCTTATCCTCTCTTCCTATTTAAACATGGGTCTTAAGGGGCATTGAAGGACTGATATGATCAAATTTTGAAATGCCAAAATTAGAGGATATGTGCATGAGGATTTTGGAGAAAAAAAGACACAGCATGATGAAGGGAGGTGTGAGGTTTGTTGTGGCTTCAATCCTTTCTTTCTTACAACAACCAAAGGTTGGTTGTTAGGACATCTCTCTCTCTCTTTTGTCCATATTTGGACATGGGTTTCTCCTCTTCTCTTTGTCTAAAAATTGGATAAAAATTCTTACATCTCTAGCATAGAGATTTGATACATGAATTTTAGGAAGAAAAGAGAAGAAATAGTTCTTCTTATGATCTCTAGCGTAGAGATCAACATCCTCCTATGTTCTTCTTCTTCTTTAAGAGTGTCTTGAGAAAAAAAAAGATTTTCAACCATCAAGATGCGATCTCTATAAGGAAGCTAGCACCCTGGTGAGATCAATAAGCTTCTGATCAGATCAAAGTCTCATGTGGATACCTATAGAGGTCGAACATTTGTGCGGCTTCAAGGGACCTTCGGAAGACATCCATGATCATCAGTTTATGATGAAGATTGACTCATGCCAAGGTATATTCTTTATTTATTTTTTTCTATTTGATTTCTGTATCAGAATCTTATCTGACATATGATGATTCTGTTTATGATTTTAAGATTTGATCTTACACATGCGTAAATTAAATTAAATTTAATCTAAAAATTTTTAAATTCTACTGCATACTCGTTTTGAAAAATTTTACATGCATGAAATCATGAAACTCCAATTTGGTATCAGAATCACATCATATGCATAAGATTAGGATTTAAATCTAAATTTATAGAAAAAAATTTCAGATCTAAAAGATTTTGATGTCGTTCTAACATAAGGTTGTCTTGACATAACTTGTTATACTGTATGGTTATCTTAGAACGATGTTAAAATTTTTAATTAAATAAAATTTTAGATCTAACTTTAAAGTATATATGTGATATATATTTTGTTATTTAAGATCTGAAAAGAGTTTCAAGATCTATTTTGATTCATATATATGATGTATGAAAGCATGTTTGGGGCTGAAATTTGTTTTTATTACCTAACTTATTCATATATATGATATATGTTTGTATGTATGACCTAAAATAGTTTCAAGATCTAAACATACTTTTCATGCAAAAAAATTAGATTTAAAAATTTAGATTTAAGATCTGAAATTAGTGTTTGTGCATGAGGGATTGGTCATGGGTAGATCAAATTAGGTCACGTAATTGGATTATATATAAGATTTTTGATTTGATTATATTGGGTCTAAATCAATTTAGTAGTTGATCAAATCAAATCAAGAATTGATTAAGATGAGGTCAATAGAGCTTAAGATCATATAATTATTGTTGATCGAATCGATTGACACCCATATGTAGAATTGATTAACCTAAGGACCTAATTCGGCTCTATGGCTCGAATCTGATTTACCTAAGCTAACCTATTCGGATCAATTAATTAATTAGTATCTAAGATAAGTAATTAAAAAGTAATTATTTAATTAGTTTCATTCACTGATCTGATCAATTTATTGATGTCTAAGAAAAGCAACAGGGGGATCCCCACCAATCTTAACTTATCTGGCCAATTTGAAAGATTGAGTCTCAAATATGGTTGCTTGATGATTTGATTTAGCCTATGCCAATTAGATCAGTCATATGATGACTGATTAGATGAGATCTAAACCTACATCTCTCCATAAATATTAAGTCCAATGGTCATCCATCATTATAGATGTGTGGGCGTGCTACCGGTGTTAATTGTTCTTGATTGGTCGCAATAGTTCAGTTGCATCAGGAACACGCAATCACTCGATTAGCAAAGAGTTGCTCCATGGTAAAGATGGGATTGGGCTCAATAACTATTAGGTGAGAGATCCACTGATAGCTTGCACCTACTTGTGAATGATGGGTTTGACTTAACTAAGGAGGGCGGGCAAAACTATTAGGTGAGCCCACATGACTTAGAGACCAGGTAGCTATAACATGCTTAGAGAAGCATCTGGGCAAAGAGTTGTCCATGCATCAGTATTTGTTCATATTACCAATAACTGTTAGGTGAGGTGCACGGCATCGGTGGGACCGCAGCACCTACTAAAAATTTAGTTATCGCATTAAGATTTTTATTTCTCCATCCAAAGAGTGTCGAAGATTTGATAAAACAATGGGAGTCTCTTTTTGTATCTAAAAGTCTCTAGAGCAAATTATAAAATAAGTACAAATATCCAATTAGAATCTTTGCTCTCTGATGTTTATTGTGTCAGCTTCCAATCCTCTAGCTCAAATCCTAGATATCAACCGATTAACCAAAACCAATTACATAGATTAGCTCACAAACCTAAGAATTATTCTTAAATTTTAAAAAATTAAACAATGTTCTCTACCAGGTTATTTTGATGTTAATAGCCTATCCAACTCTAAGTCAACGAGCTATACTTGATGAGTGGATGGATAATGTCAATAAAATAGATGCTATATGTTGAAGTCTATGTTAGATGAACTCCAATGTATGCATGAGTACATGTTCACTGCCAGCAACACATTGATTCATCTACAAGTATTGTGAGATGATCAAAGTCGCACAGTGCATATGATGCATGATGGGCAGTCAGTCTATGATCGTTATTTAATAATGATCAAGGATATTAAGGAGCTTGAAAGGCTCGATATGACCATATATAAGGAATTGCTTATGGATTTGATTGTGTGATCCTTGTTTAGTTTATATGGATAGTTTATGGTAAACTACTATATGAATGACCATCTTGGTATTTTATCTGAATTGGTCAAAGTGTTGGTAACAAAAGAACATTGAAAGAGTTTAGAGGTACATACCTAGAGAGCCTAAAAAAATAAAGACATACTTAGAGTAGACATGTCGAAATTGCTCAATATTATCCTTATAATTTTCTCTTCTCCCAATTGAGTTATAAACTATAGTGATTTTTATAGAGTCTATGAAAAGGTAGAAAACTGAGAAAGTAACCCTTAAAATTAGCAATAAGACAAGAGTTACTGTAGTGGCCATGGATATCTGTCCTTTGTGATTATTATTTGGATTTAATTCTTAGAGACAATCTCTATCATTTGCATGGTGATGCATCTGTGAACTTAATTGAGCAAGCAGTAAATGCCATTGGATCTGAGAGATTCAGAGTTGAGATAAACCTTAAGTATATATGGAACCTTAAGAAAAGTTATATTGGAGAAGAAATGGTTAACAAACATGAGAAATATGGTTCTTTGAGCTCATTGTGAAGGAACTAGATCTAGGATTTTAGGGTTAGATCTTGAAACTTTTTCAAGATCATGCAGCGAAAGACTAAAATAAATCAAAATTTATTTTACAAAACTAGAGAATCTTTAGATCTAAGATTTTATTACATGATTATTACATGACATTAAATCAAAAATTAAAACATATAGAGAATGAACTACATGTTGATCATATCAACACGTTTCTATGCTACAACTAATGTATGTAATAAACAATAGATCAGATCTATTACCTTGCAAGTTAGATATTCTAACCTTACTAATCTGGCCTTGAAGATGATGTTGTGAGATGTACATGCATCTGGCCTCTAGGAGTCATCCACACGAGCTCACGAATCTCGATCAGAAGTCCTGCTCCAGAAAATCAGCACAGTATACTAGTACTGCGCTGATCCTTCTTCGATGGTTGATTAGGTACCTCTTTCTTCTTGATTTGGACTCTTTCAAAGATGAGAAGTAGGAGGAGGAGTTTCAGATCTGAGATACTCTTAGAAAACTCAAGATGGAGGAAGGGAAGAGATGAACACAACAACCCTAGAAGAAGACCCTCTTCTTCTTCTCTTTGCTCTCTCTAGACATCCTATCTTGTGTCTATTATATCTCCACACTCTAACCTTCTTTCTCTCTAATTTCTAGATGACCCAAAGGTCTCTATTTGATCTATTTTTCACAAAAATTTTATGAAGAAATTTATTTTATATAGAGAGATATGATAGAGTCATTATCTAGATCAAATACCTAATCAAGGTTTATCCAAATATGGCAAGATAAGGGGTGCCCAACTCTTGGGTGCCCCCTCCTTCTTTTTGTATGTGGACCAACAGCGAAGGTTGCCTATCAAGTGCCATAAAAGCCATAAAAATCTTAGGAAAAATCTAAGTAAAATCGATGCAGAAAAGAAAGAGTTTTAGATTTCTAAAACTCTATCTCATAGAATTTGAAATCCAAACTTATTCCTAATTTGATTTGATCCACAACCATCTTCTATGTAAGAAAGAAGAAAGAAAACCTTTTGGGCATGGTGAAGACCTGAGATAATATTTTTGTCACACAAAATAAGAGGGAATTGATGTGGAATAAGAGAGAGGGTGTGGGGGGCTTATGTGGTGCAAGATAGAATCCTAGTCTTACTAGGATTCTATCTTAGGACTTGTTTTAATTTGGTTTCTCAAATCAAATCAAACCAAAATTAGATCAATTCATTTAAAATAGGTCTTAACCCAATTATAAATCTAATTTAATCAGATTAAATTAGATTTAAATCTATTTGAATTTTTTAATCAAGTTAGAAATTAGGTTGACCCAAGTCCTAATTGAACTAGGACTAGTTTTTCTTGCACTTGGCTTATCCAATAAACCAATTGGACTTGATCCAATCAAGCCCAAACTAAATCTAATTAATATTCAATTAGAGTTAATCTCAAGCCATTGACTTAATCAAATTAAGTCAATTAGTAATCGAATTGCTAATCGATCCTCTTGCAACACTTGCACTAGGTTGAATGTCAATCATATTGATCGTTTAACCCTAGAATGATTATTAATCGTTGATCAACCATCCGATCAAATTGTAAACTATAATGTGTGTGACCTCATAGGTCCGAACCTAAGTTAGTAGCATAGAAATAAATTTTTGTACCAATTGAAATGACTATCTAGCAATGGTACCCGACAGCCGGATAGGTCGAATGTGTAGAACAATATCCTTAAAATCTATGCGGATATAGTTTCTATATAATTCATCTCTTTAACCAAAATGATCATGGGATACCTTAGAGTTCAACTGTCAACTTTGATCAGGTTGTCCACATTGTATTTCAAAATATCAAAGCCATCTGATGGATTACTCTTGTCAAGATTTTGCTAAATTGAAATACAGCGACTCATTCTTCTCCAACTCTTGGAGTGATCAATCTCATCTCGATCACACTCTGACTTCACAAGTACTTGACTATGCCCAGAAGCCTTCCGTCACTGAATTAGAAATTCAGTTAGTCCAGTACCAAAGCACAGTGAGTTGCTTGCAAGTCACTGAGGTGATCTCAGGTCTAAGGGACACTTATACCTATATCCCATCAGAGACATTCTCGACAGCAGAATATTTTAGAGTTGGTCATATTCAATGATGATGTACCTTTACATCTCACCTGTATGCCATACCAGTATTTTCACACTCCTTGGTTAAGAGGACAACCAACCCATATGGCCTACAGCGACCTATGCTCGATAGAAGCTGTCATCCTTATTAACAACCTATCATTTGATCGTGAATAATTTTAAGGACTAATCGATAAATCCTCTCTTTATCAAACTTAAATAGTCCTAAGAATTTCATCATAACAACGGAGTTCGTTAGAAGATAAAAACTTATGATAAAAATATCAAAAATATATTTTATTTATTAACAAATCAATTATAATACTTGGTTGCTCAACCGTCAATAGCTTGATGATTGGCTTTTGAAATATATTTCCCAACACATTGACTATCGAGTCATATTTAGTTTGTACATCATCTCTTTGAAAAAATATGATCAAGCTACTCTTATGGGACAAGAGAAAAAAGACCACTGAGATACTTATCCTAGTACACATTTGATGTGTACAGCCTATGTGATGTGCTAACTATTAAAAAATATATCCTAAAGCCAATCATCGAGGTTATAGATGATTGTGCTCCATATAAGTATATGAATTATAAAATAATAAATATTATCTGACAGATTCATCATAAGAAATATACTTACAAAATAAAACTCATATGTTATGATGAAGTCCTTAAAACTACTATCAAAATGATAAAGGAGGATTTATCATATGGTTCTTAAATTCTTCTCGTAACCAAATGATACAATTATCACAAAGATGATAATTGTATCGAGTGTAGGTCGTTGTATGCCATATTAGTTAGTTGTCCTCTTAACCAAGATGTGTGGTGACACGGATATGGCATATAGGTGATATGTAGGAGTACATTTAACTAAGCATGATCACTTTCAGAGTATTCTACTGTTAAGGGTTGCTCTGATGGGATATGGATATATGTGTCCCTCAGACCTGAGGCTGTCTCGGCAACTTATAAGCAACTCACTATGCTTTGATGTCGGACTATCCAAATTTTTAATTCTATGATGGAAAGTTTTTGGGTATAGTCAAGTACTTATGAAGTCTGACTGTGAGTCAATGGGATTGACCGCTTCAAGTAAAATAGAAGATGATGCATCGTTGTATTTCAATTCAGTAAAACTTTGACCAAAGTAATCCTAGTGAGGAGTCACAGAATTTTTGAGGTTGAAACACAATGTGGACCACTCTTTCTTGATTAACAGTTTAACCCAAAGTCATCTTTGAGCATCAAGTGTCAAAGAGATGAATTATACAGTAACTATATCTACATGGGTTCTAGAGTGTTTCTAGACATACATTCGACCTATCTAGATCTCAGATCCCATTGCTAGATAGTTACATCGATTAGTACAAGAATTATTCTTATGCTATCGATTTAGGTTCGAATCTATGGGGTCACATACATAGAAGTACCTGTCTGATCAAATGGCTGATCGACGATTATGAATCGTTGAAGGATTTAATTATCAATTTGATGGATGATTAATCCTATGCAAAGATTGTAATAAATTATTTACTAATGATTAGTAAATTAGAGAAATAATTAATTAACAATATGATTGTTAATTGGTTTAATTTAATTGAGTGATGGGATTGGATTAGATCTAATTGAATTGGATTCAATTAGATTGGCTTTGGATTAATTGGATGTAGCCCTATTGAATAACAATGCTTATTCCAATTGATCTTAGGGATGCATGAATATGAATTTATTTTATAAATAGGCTTGAATTGAATCTAACCCTATTAGTTAATAGGCTTTAATTTGGTCAAATGCCATTTGAAAATAGGCTTGATTGGATCAAGCCCTATTATTAAAAATACTTCACTGATATCCATTAAGAATCAATTTTTTAATCAATGGAGTTTTAATCTAACTAATTTTTAATTGAATTGGAGCCTAATTGGGCTAGAATCTAATTAGTTAATTTTTTATAACTAACTCTTAAATTGATTAGGATTGGATCCAAGAATTAGTTAGAATTTGATCAAGATCTTGAATCCTATTTGAGAATAAAACTAAACCTGAAACAAAACCACCCCATGTGATAATTAATTCTCCATGCCCCAGTTTTTACCATGAGAAACCCCACACCCCATGAAGAAGCACTGCACCCCTCTCCTCTCTTCCTCTCATGAAAAAGGAGGTGCCCCATCTTCTCTTTATGGTCACCCAAAACAAGGATGGGGGCATCCAAGAGTTGGACGCCCCAAGATCCCACTCGCAACATCCACTTTCTCTTCTTCTTCTTAGTATATTTTCTTGATCTTTTCTTACTAATTTTTTAGCATCAAAGAGAGTTTTTTCTGTTAGTTATATAGCAAAAAATTAGAAAAAAAAGTTCTTCCCAAGGAGAGAAAGATCAAAGAAGATGAAGGGTCTTCTTTCTTGAATGCAGCCTTGAAGAAGAAGGAGTTCTTCTTCTATATTTTTTCTTTATTATTTTTAAAATAAAAATTAGATTAGATTTAATTTTTAACATATAAATTTAGAGAATAAAAAAAAAAAAAAAATTAGTTTGTATTTGGAGATTCTAAAAGTTTTAGATCTAGGAAGAAGATGGATCTTCTTTCTTGTGCATAGCCTTGAAGAAGGAGTTCTTCTTCTAGATTTTTTTTTTAATAAAAATTTGATTAGATATAATTTTTGATATAAAAATTTAGAGAAGAAATATCAAAAAAAATCTGATTGAGCGTTTGGGGATCTTTAGAGTTCATGATCAAGAAGAAAAAGGGAGAAGAAGAGAAAAAAATTATTCTTCTCTTGGATCCCTCTTTTGAATTTTTTTAGATCTCAAAATTTTATATAATTTTTAGTATGAGAAATCAAATTAGATCTGATTTTTATCATAAAAAATTAGAGAAAAAAAGTTCTTTTGAAGGGTGTGAAAGGAAAAGAGAAAGGTTCTCTCTTATGCATAAAAAATTGAGAAGAAAGGGTTCTTCTCTTGATCTCTATTATAGAGATTAGATGCATGGATCTAGGAAGAAAAGAAGAGGATCTCCTTATTCTTCATTTCCATTATGTTCCTCTCAAATCAGACAATAGATGGTGTCTTCATGAGCGAGCACTCTCGGGGAGATCGATCAGCATGAGGACTTCGTATGGATATCCATAGAGGTCGGATGCGTGTACGGCTGTCAAGCAACATGAAGAACCATCTACCATAGATTTCAGATGTGGTGATCTACTATCCACACTCAAGTATGAAGTTTTATATTCAATTATTATTTCAATATGATCTAAATATAAATTAGATATGTCGTGTACTTCCTAAATTTTAGATTTCATATGTGCATACATATATATTAGTTCATGTCAGAGATCCTATATGGTAATTTAGATTTGATCTATGCATACATTATAGATTAAATTATTTAATCTATATATATTTTATCATAAAAATTTTAAAAATACATGCACATCACCCACCATGCTTCCCTTCAAATGGTATCAGAGCCAAGTTCGTTATGACATGAACATATATGCTTGTAGAGCTGAAATCTAGATTTAGCAATGCATAAGATGTATTATGATCTAATTTTAGATATGATCTTATATAAAATCAAATCTAATATAATTTAGATTTGATCTAAATTTTGACATATATGATATATGAATAAGATTAGATATTTTGAGTAGTAAAGTACTCGGATTGAATAATCATCAGGCCATCTGGTCATAGGAGCAACTAGAATTATATGACCCTCTCTTTCCATTCAATGGGATGCTCTTCATGGTGTATAGGGGTGCCACCATGAGGTCCCATGAAGAAGAAAGCGAAAGGAGAAAACTTACTTTTTTGCAAAACCCTAGATCTTGAAACCTTAGGTGTTGTTGTATGTGATACAAGTTGTGAAGAAACTAGTTACATCTAATCTTGATTAATCAAAATTATTTTGATTGAAAATCATAAAAATTTAGATTTGATCTAAAAATTTTATGATTTAATGTAAAAGATTTACATAAGAAATTATTTCATAACCTTAACCCATGTTGATGCTATACTTAATTAAGAATTAAAAAATATATTTTAGATCTAGAATTGTGATTAAAGATCTAATGATGTTGCATAAAACATGAGGCATGGGTTAGCTCAAATCAGGTCCTTTTAATTGGGTTAGACCTAAGGTTAGAATCAAAGAATTAATGGACTAAAAAGAGTAGTTGATCCAAACTAACCAATAGTTGATTTAGATTAGATCAAAGATACTCTAGATCAAAAATAATAGTTATAGTTGATTGAGTCTATGTCTTTGATTAAATCAAATGGACTTTGATTTAGGCTCAAAGATTAAGCTCGAGTCATTAGGCTAAATAGATCATTAGGTGACTGGAGTTGATCCATGTTGTTAAGGTTAATCAGTATGACTAATTTAGGTACCCTGGACTGACTTGTCTCTAATCCTTCTCATGACTTGGTAAAGTTAATGGAGGATCTATGACATAGCGATTGGACCCACTAGTCACTAGTTCTTTTCATGACTTGATGAAGTCAGTAGAAAGATTTATGACTTGTAGATCGATTGATGTCCTTTAAAATAAATTAACCAAATCTTTTAAATTATTAGGCCTATAAAATGAGCTAGTTATGGAGATAACTAGATCATAGCCTCACATTAAGATGCGTGATAATGAGTCCAATATTTCAAATAGGCATTGGAGGCGCCACACACCTGTTGTCTATTACGTATTAAAATTAACATCTATTATATGACCATCTTGTTGTCCCTTCAGACAATGCTCAGATTGGTTGAGCCACACTCGGGCCTAGACATCCATTTTATTGGATGCATTTGATGTTGTCATGTTAATGGTTGGACCTAACCAATATTTTCAGTGGAGGCACCACATGTTTGCTAAAGGGATGCTTGGGGCAAAATCTGATTGCTAGAAATTATTTGAAAAAATAATTGGTTATGAGCCTACCCATAGATATACTAAGATTGGCCGAGCCACACTCGGGCCTGAATGCAGTCTCTGTGGATTCTAGCACCCGCTAAGAAATTAAAGAAATTCTTTGAATTGGAGGTAAAGGCTACCAATTCATATAAAATAGTGAAAAAATCTTTAGACTAAAGTCAAAATCTATAGGCTTAAAATAATTCATATACTAATAGGTCAATTGTTCTCTTTTTAGAAATGGCTGAAAAATAGTCGCTCTCTTCACTGCTAGACAGTGAAAATGTTATCAGGCCTAACTTCGATAGCCAATATCGAAAGTTGAATATAGTTTTGGAGAGAATTAATCAAGAAGTCTCAAGCTAATCCTAACAGACTTAAAAGAGAAATCGACAAATGATTACTGATCAAGATAGTTATATAATAATTTTTTAAAGTTTTTCTATTGATAATCCTACTATCAGGGCATAGGATACCGATAGTATAAGTCATGTTTGCAAATAGTTGTAAAAGACTTCAGGATAGTATAAGGTTTGAAAATAGTAAGAGAGTCCTGAATGCAAGATATAGAAGTCTGTTCTAGTCTTAACATTAGGAATCATCGAGCTTGTTCTCAATTCTGAAGATATCATTTTTAGTGATTGTTACTATTGTCTAATCTTATTGATGGTGTCAATAAATATGATTGTTGTAATATCATTATGAATGATACTACAATAATGAGTGGACAATTGAAAATGACATAATTAACTCATTACCATAGCCTGCTAGTGTAATGTATATATTTAACTAGCACCCTAGATTAGATAATGTCACTAAAGCCTACTTTTAGCATAGTTGACTTAGTCACCTTTTATTGGAAATGGTGAACGGGCCTGCAATATTTTGAGTTTGATACATATTGATGTATTTGCACTCATGAACATAAGTGCAAGAAGAGGACTTTACTACTTCATTGAAATCTTTAACGGCCTATCTTGGCATAGGTGCATTTTGCTTATGAAGCACTAATCCGAGTTGATTGAAATATTCAAATGATTCTATAATGTAGTAGAAAAATGAACTGCAAAGAGTATTAGAATTCATCGGTTTGATTGATGAAGTGAATACCTTTACATTAAGTTTTGACATATCTTAAAAAAAATTAGATTCTCTCTTAATGGACCTCTCATAGGACATCACTATTTAAAAAGATATCTGAAAAAAGGAATTAAACATTGTTAGACATGGTTTAGTCCACTGTGAGGTTTGCTAGTCTGTCTGAGGTTATGTTAGAAACTACTTGATATGTGCTCGAGAATATTTTGAGCAAATCAATCACCATAACTCCATATGAGATATGGACTTAGGTAATTCGATACTCTCTTACTTTGATGTTTGAGGTGTCAAGCTTATGTGAAATATTCACAAACTGACTAGCTTGGATCTTGGACTGATAAATATTATTTTAGAGATATTTCTTCTACTTTTTTGATGGACATAAGATGTTCATGAATCTTGAGGCATTCTTTTTGAAAAAAAAAATTTCTTGATGAAGGAACTGATACCATTAAGAGCAAGCTTGGTGAAGCTTGATAGATGGAAAAACCAACTCTGACATAAATCAACAGAATTAAAGTTGATTAGATCAAATCCGAAACCCGATGTAAAGGCATCCTTGAATAGATATAGTAGTATCGTATCTGCCGAACAGATACTTCGATTTCTAGATTTGAGATAGAGATTTGATCTTCCATACAGATGTAATACAGGGATCTAACATTGAGAAGTGGCTTGGAGCCATTAAATTTGAAATGAAGTCCATAAAGATCAATGATATACGGATATTCGTTGGTTCACCTGAAGAGGTAAGACCCATAAGGTGTGAGTGAATTTTAGATGGATAAGAGGCACAGATGAAAAGATGGAGACCTATTAATTCTGTCTGATTGTCAAAAGATTTCATCAAAATTATAGTGTTGACTATGATGAGACGGTTTCCTTGTGGCAATCTTCATGTCCATTCAGATTGAATCAAGCTTCTCAGAGTTAGAATATATATTTTGAATATATGGCTTCATTAAGAATGAAGTAGAATTTTGTATGTACAAATGGGCTAATAGTTCTATAAAACTATTCTTTGTGCTATTTGGATGAAATTTTCTTAATCAAGAATGACATCCCTATATTACAAAGAATAAAAGCTTGGTTGTCATCTCTGTTCTTCATAAAGATTTGAAAGGTTATGAGAACCATCCTTAAATATTTATGAAATACTAAGGACCAATGGCTCGTTTATAGAGAATCTGACTTAAAATCTGTGGAATATTGATTCTAGTTTTTAGTCGGATGGGAATGACAAAGTTGTGTTAGATTGTGTTTTTATCCTAAAAAGATGAGCGACATACTGGAAAGATTCCATGCAATAGTTAGTAGCCAATTTTATTTACAATATGAAGTTCTTTGCAGCATTTGATGTTGGCAAAGAAGTTGTTTGGTTATAGAAGTTTATTAATGAGCTTGGAGAGGCACCCTCCATTGATGGTCCAGTTCTTCTGTATTAACACACTATTAGAGCCATAGCTTAAGCTAAAGAATTGATGTTCCATCTATGAACCAAATACTTTTCATATTGCAATCATCTTGTTTGATAAGATCAAAATAAAGTCAACCTCAAGAAGATCGACTAAAAGAAAAACTTGACCGACCCATTGACTAGAGCAATCGAATCTAATGAGTTCGATGATCTAAAATAGAAGATGGGTATTTAGTATCAATCTGATTGGCTTTAGTCCAAGAGGAAGTTGTTGGAAAATATATCCTAAAGCCAATCATCGAGGTTATAGATGATTGTGCTCTATATAAGTATATAAATTATAAAATAATAAATGTTATCTAGCAGATTCATCGTAAGGAATACATCTTTCAAAATAGAACTCGTATGTTATGATGAAGTCCTTAGAACTACTACCAAAATGATAAAAAAAGATTTATCATATGATTCTTAAATATTGCTCATGACCAAATGATACAATTGTCACAAGGATGATAATTGTTTCGAGTGTAGATCGTTGTATGTCATATTAGTTGATTATCCTCTTAACCAAGATGTGTGGTGACATGGGTATGGCATACGGGGGATATGTAGGAGTATATTTTACTGAGTGTGACCACTTTCGGAGCACTCTGCTGTCAAGGGTTGCTCTGATGGGATATGGATATATGTGTCCCTCGAATCTGAGGCTGTTTCAGCGACTTGCAAGCAACTCACTGTGCTTTGGTACTGGACTATTTAAATTTTTAATTCAATGATGGAAAGTTTTTGAGTACAGTCAAGTATTTATGAAGTCTGAGTGCGAGATAAGATGGGATTGACCGCTCCAAGTAAAATTAAAGATGATGCATTATTGTATTTCAATTCAGCAAAACTTTGATCAAAGTAGTCCTAGTGAGGAGTCACAGAATTTTTGAGATTGAGACACAATATGGACCACTCTTCTTGGTTGACAGTTTAATCCAAAGTCATCTTTGAGCATCAAGTGTCAAAGAGATAAATTATACAGTAACTATATCCACATGGGTTCTAGAGTGATGCTAGGCATACATTCGGTCTATCCGGATATCGGGTCCCATTGCTAGATGGTTACATCGATTAGTATAAAATTATTCTTGTGCTATCATTTAGGTTTGAACCTATGGGGTCACATATATAAAAGTATCTATCTGATCAAATGGCTAATCGATGATTATGAATCATTGAATGATTTAATTATCAATTTGATTGATGATTAATCCTATGCAAAGATTGTAATAAATTATTTATTAATGATTAATAAATTAAAAAAAATAATTAATTAATAATATGATTGTTAATTGATTTAATTTGATAGAGTGATGGGGATTGAATTAGATCTAATTGAATTGGATTCAATTAGATTGGATTTGGATTAATTGAATGCAGCCTTATTGAATAATTGAGCTTATTCCAATTGATCTTAGGGATGCATGAATATGAAATTATTTTATAAATAAGCTTGGATTGGATCTAACCTTATTAGATAATAGACTTTGATTTGATCAAATGTCATTTGAAAATAGGCTTGATTGGATCAAGCCCTATTATTAAAAAAACTTCCCTGATATCAATTAAGAATCAATTCTTGAATCAATGGAGTTTTAATCTAACTAATTTTTAATTGTATTGGAGTTTAATTGGACTAGAATCTAATTAGTTAGTTTGTTATAACTAATTTATAAATTGGTTAGGATTGAATCCAAGAATTAGTTAGAATTTGATCAAGATCTTGAATCCTATTTGGGAATAGAACTAAACCCAAAACAAAGCCTTCCCATGTGATAATTAATTCTCCACACCTCATTTTTTACTATGAGAAACCCCACACCCCATGAAGAAGTGCCGCACCCCTCTCCTCTCTTCCTCCCATGAAAAAGGAGTTACCCCATCTCCTCTTTATGATCGCCCAAAATAAGGAGGGGGGCGTCCAAGTGTTGGATGCCCCAATATCTTGCTCGCAACATTCACTTTCTCCTCTTCTTCTTGGTATATTTTTTTAATATTTTTTTGTTAATTTTTGGGCATCAAAGAGAGTTTTTCCTGTTGGTTATACAGTAGAAAATTGGAGAAAAAAAGTTCTTTCCAATGAGAGAAAAATCAAAGAAGAAGAAGGATCTTCTTTCTTGCGTGCAGCCTTGAAGAAGGAGTTCTTCTTCCAGATTTCTTTTATTTTTTTTTAAAATAAAAATTAGATTAGATATAATTTTTAACATATGAATTTAGAAAAAAAATATCAAAAAAAATTTGGTTTAGGTTTGGGGATTCTTGAAGTTTTAGATCAAGGAAGTAGATGGATCTTCTTTCTTGTGCACAGCCTTGAAGAAGAAGGAGTTCTCTTCTAGATTTTTTTTCTATTTTTTTTAATATAAAAATTAGATTAGATCTGATTTTCAACATAAGAATTTAGAAAAGAAATATTAAAAAAATTTGATTGGACATTTGGGGATCTCTAGTGTTGGAAAATATGTCCCAAAAGCCAATCGTCAAGCTGTTGACGGTTGAGCAACCAAGTATTGTAATTGATTTGTTAATAAATAAAATATATTTTTGATATTTTCATCATAATTTTTTTTATCTTCTAACGAACTTCGTTGTTATGATGAAGTCCTTAGGACTATTTAAGTTCGATAAAGAGAAGATTTATCGATTAGTCTTTAAAATTATTCACGACCAAATGATAGCCTGTTAATAAGGACAATAGCTTCTATCGAGCAGAGATTGCTGTAGGCCATATGGGTTGGTTGTTCTCTTAACCAAGGAGTGTGGAGATACTAGTATAGCATACAGATGAGATGTAAGGGTACATCATCATTGAATGTGACCAACTTCAGAGAATTCTGCTGTCGAGAATATCTCTGATGGGATATAGGTATAAGTGTCCCTTAGACCTGAGATCGCCTCAGTGACTTGCAAGTAACTCACTGTACTTTGGTACTGGACTAACTAAATTTCTAATTCAGTGATGGAAGGCTTTTGGGCACAGTCAAGTACTTACAAAGTCAGAGTGTGATCGAGATGGGATTGATCACTCCAAGAGTTGGAGAAGAATGAGTTGTTGTATTTCAATTTAGCAAAACCTTGGTCAGGATAATCCATCAGATGGATTTGATATTTTGAAATATAATGTGGACAACCTGATCAGAGTTGATAGTTGAACTCTAAGGTATCCTATGATCATTTTGGTCAAGGGGATGAATTATATGAAAACTATATCCGCATGGGTTCTAAGGATGCTGTTCTACACATTCGACCTATCCGACCATCGGATACCATTGTTAGATGGTCACTTCGATTGGTATAAGAATTTATTCCTATGCTATTAGCTTAGGTTCAAATCTATAAGGTCACACACATTAGAGTTCACGATCCGATCGGATGGTTGATCAACGATTAAGAATCGTTCTAGGGTTAAACGATCAATACGATTGATATTTAACCTAGTACAAGTATTGCAGGAGGATCGATTAGCAATTTGATTGCTAATTGGCTTAATTTGATTAAGCCAATGGGTTGAGATTAAGTCTAATTGAATATGATTTAGTTTAGTTTGGGCTTGATTGGATCGAGTCCAATTGGTTTATTGGATAAGCCAAGTATAAGAAAAAACTAGTCCTAGTTCAATTAGGACTTGGGTCAACCTAATTTCTAATTTGATTAAAAAATTAAAATAAATTTAAATCTAATTTAATCTGATTAAATTAAGTTTTAATTGGGTTAAGATCTATTTTAATTGGGTTGATTTAATTTTGGTTTGATTTGATTTGAGAAACCAAATTAAAATAAGTCATAAGATAGAATCCTAGTAAGACTAGGATTCTACTTTGCACCGCATAAGCCCCCCACGCCCTCTCTCTTATTCCATGCCAATTCCCTCTTGTTTTGTGCAACAAAAATCCTCTCCCAGGTCTTCACCATGCCCAAAAGGTTTTCTGTCTTCTTTCTTACATGGAAGATGGTTGTGGATCAAATCAAAGTAGGAATAAGTTTGGATTTCAAATTCTATGAGATAGAGTTTTAGAAATCTAAAACTCTTTCTTTTTTGCATCAATTTTATCCAAATTTTTCTTGAAATTTTTGTATATTTTATGGTACTTGATAGGAACCCTTTTCTATTGGTCCATGCACAAAAAGAAAGAGGGGGCGCCCAAGAGTTGGGTGCCCCTTATCTTGCCATGTTTGGATAAACCTTGACTAGGTATTTGACCTAGACAGGGACTTTATCATATCTCTCTATATAAAATTAATTTTTTCAAAAAATATTTGTGAAGAATAGATCAAAGAGAAACCTCTGGGGCATCCTAAAATTAGAGAGAAAGAAGATTGGGGCATGGAGATATAATAGACACAAGATAGGATGTCTAGAGAGAGCAAAGAGAAGAAGAAGAGGATCTTCTTCTACGGTTGTTGTGTTCATCTCTTCCCTTCCTCCATCTTGAGTTTTTTGAGAGCATCTCAGATTTGAAACTCCTCCTCCTACTTCTCATCTTTGAAAGGTCCAAATCAAGAAGAAGAAGGCACCTGATCAACCATCGAAGAAGGATCAGTGCAGTACTAGCATATTGTGCTGATTTTCTGGAGCAGGACTTCTGATCGAGATTCGTGGGCTCGTGTGGATGACTCCTAAAGACCGGACGTATGTGCAGCTCACAACATCATCCTCAAGCCCAGATCAGCAAGGCTAGAATGCCTAACTTGCAAGGTAATAGATCTGATCTATTGTTTATTACATACATTAGATGTAGCATAGAAACATGTTGATATGATCAACATGTAGTTCATTCTCTATATATTTTAATTTTTGATTTAATATCATGTAAAAATTATGTAATAGAATCTTAGATCTAGGGATTCTTTAGTTTTATAAAATAAATTTTAATTTATTTTAATCTTTCGCTGCATGATCTTGAAAAAGTTTCAAGATCTAATCCTGAAAACCTAGATCTGGTTCCTTCATCTAGAGTTCTAGATCAAGAAGAAGAAGAGAGAAGAACGGTTCTTCACTTGGATCCTCTTTTGGATTTTTTTAAATCTTAATATTTCATATAATTTTCAGCATGAGAAATTATATTAGATCTAATTTTCATCATAAAAAATCAAAGAAGAAAATTTCTTCTTGAGGGTGTGAAAGGAAGAGAGAAAGTTTTTCTCTTATGCATGAAAAATTGAGAAGAAAGAATTTTTTTCTTGACCTCTATTATAGAGATCAGATGCATAGATCCAGGAAGAAAAGGATGTTGGAAAATATATTCCAAAAGCCAATCATCAACCTATTGACGGTTGAGCAACCTTGTATTACAATTGATTTGTTAATAAATAAAATATATCTTTGGCATTTTCATCATAAGTTTTTATCTTCTAATGAACTCCATTATTGTGATGAAATCCTTAGGACTATTTAGGTTTGATAAAGAGAGAATTTATCAATTAGTCCTTAAAACTATTGAGAAATATATTCTAAAAGTCAATCGTCAACCTGTTGACGGTTGAGCAATCTTGTATTGTAATTGATTTATTAATAAATAAAATATATTTTTGGTATTTTCATCACAAGTTTTTATCTTTTAATAAATTTTATTGTTGTGATGAAGTTCTTAGGACTATTTAGGTTTGATAAAGAGAGGATTTATCAATTAGTCCTTAAAACTGTTCACGACCAAATGATGGACTGTTAATAAGGATGACAGCTTCTATCGAGCATAGGTCGCTGTAGGTCATATGGGTTGGTTGTCCTCTTAACCAAGGAGTGTGAAGATACTGGTATAGCATATATATGAGATGTAAGGATACATCATCATTGAACGTGACCAACTTCAGAGTATTCTGCTGTCGACAATGTCTCTGATGGGATATAGGTATAAGTGTCCCTTAGATCTGAGATCACCTCAGTGACTTGCAAGCAACTCACTGTGCTTTGATATTGGACTAACTAAATTTTTAATTCAGTGATGGAAGTCTTTTGGGCACAGTCAAGTACTTGTGAAGTCAGAGTATGATCGAGATGGGATTGACCACTCCAAGAGTTGGAGAAGAATGAGTCATTGTATTTCAATTTAGCAAAACCTTGGCCAGGATAATCCATCAGATGGATTTGATATTTTGAAATACAATGTGGACAACCTGATCAGAGTTGATAATTGAACTATGAGATGTCCTATGAGCATTTTGGTCAAGGGGATGAATTATATGGAAACTATGTCTGCATGGGTTCTAAGAATGTTGTTCTACACATTTGACCTATCCGACCGTCGGGTACCATTGCTAGATGGTCACTTTGATTGGTACAAAAATTTATTCTTGTATTATCATCTTAGGTTCAGACCTATGAGGTCACACATATTAAAGTTCATGATTTGATCAAATGGTTGATCAATGATTAAAAATTATTCTAGGATTGAACGATCAATATGATTGACATTTAACCTAGTGCAAGTGTTGCAGAAGGATCGATTAGCAATTTGATTGCTAATTGGCTTAATTTGATTAAGCCAAAGGGCTGAGATTAAGTTTAATTAAATATAATTTAATTAAATTTAGTTTGGGTTTGATTGGATCAAGGCCAATTGATTTATTGGATAAGTCAATTGATAGATGTGTGTCCTAGATGCCAGATAGGCTGACACATTCCTGTACAAATCTAAGGGCAAATTTATAATTTTAACTATAAATAAATAAAAGGGTTATTCTACTATCACATTGTATACATTATGTCTGTGATACATCCTTTGAGTTAGTAGGAATGCTAATTCATATTTTCAAGAGTTGAAAATTTAAAGCATGAATTTACATAACTAACTCATAAACAGCTCCTGACCATAGGATCATTACGAGGATGGTGATCGATCTGGAAGGTTGGTGTACGATCGCTTCCTTAGGGTAGATGTGTCTTGGGTCTATGGTGTGGAGATATCGAAACGAGAGTACAGGTATTTATTGAAAATGAGAGTACTGAGCATGACCACCTCGAGCAGTCATAAGGAAATCTACCTTCTCGTCGATGACTAGCTCGATGCTGCAGATGTGTGTCTAGTTCTTTGACCTGAGGTGCATTGACAGTTTACCTTGAGTGTGTTATAGTTTGACTATACCATAACTTAGTCTCCTAGCCATTCAAAATCCTGAAGTATATATTGACTGTAGCATATTCATTATAGGAACCAAATCACACCAAGATGAGATCTATCAACCTCGGTAGATGAGAGGAGTAGTCCTATAATGATCGAAAGATCGAGTCCTTAAGTCCATGGCCATGGCAGAGTGAAATAATGGAAAAGAGTTTTTCATTGGAGTTTCACATCGGACTTGGATTGATTGATTGATTCATATGACTGATGTTGGGTTTGACAAGTTCACCTTAACCCTAATTCAATCGGGACTCATGATAGAGGAACTCAATCACACAGGTAGCTACACCAAGAAATTTATCTTCATTTCTAATGGGTTGCCATCACATACTGCTAGATGTCACTGGTGGATTTTGAGAGCAATCAGAATGATCTTGATGATCGATCATTCTAATTGTCTGAATCAGAAGAGTTCTGGTCCATCGAAAAGAGTTTCGATGATGTCGATGATGAGATCACAACATGTCTCATTACCATATGAAAATGAACCTAACTAGGTCACACAAATAAGAGTTAGGGTCTGGATATGATCAGTTGAACTAGTCCAGTTCGATTGATTTGGATTAGACCCAATTAGGTTCAAGAAAATCATGCTAGCACACGATTGAGCCTAATTTTCTCCTCATGTAATATTTTCCATCTCGACTGAGCCAAATGTGATTTGACTCACCCAAAAAACCTTGAAAAGGTTTTTCTCAGTCTAACTAAAGCCAGTCCAACTCAAAAAAATCTTGTCTTAATTCATGAGATGAATTTAAGACAACCACCTGCCAATTCTTGTCACCTGCCATTTCTATTTTAGGATATTGGTCAAACGTTGACCCATAGACTTTGGACTGAAGGCCACTTGGAAAGAGGTCATTTGAGAGTTTTTATGGAGTGTCCACCTACTAATTTTGCCTCAAAGTGAGCACCATAATCAGATATGGCATGCACCCCAAGTAGATAAGGATAGAGTCCCATGAGATGAAGACTCTATGCCTTGATCGACTCAAACTGTTGGGCGCCAATCTCATGGTGTTTATCCAGTGTTGGCACCAACAGTAGGAGGGTTTGGTGGGGTTTTTATCTGATATGATCAAATGACATCACTCCACTATTCAAAAATTTTTCAGAATTAATTAAAATTTTCTGATTGGTCGAATGATGTGGAACTGCATGGCACAGCAGGGTCTATTTAAACCCTGTCTGCGCCTAGGGTTTAGTGAATCTGCTCAATACCCAACAAAAGCCTGATATCTCTCCACTTCTCCATGTCCCCTCTGCTCCTTCCCTCTCCTCTTCACATCCAAGAGGTTGGGAGTCCATCTGGTGCTTGTCCAAGGCATGGTGGCTCCCTGATCAGAAGGCTACAGGGATTTGTCGAGAAGCTGCTGCTCCAGCTTTAGAAGATCTTTTGAAGATCTTTCAGATCTGATCCAGATCTAATTTTTAGAGTAGAGATTTGCAAGGAGAAGATGATCTAGATTTTACTTGAGTGGATATCGGTAGAGGCCAGGCAACTGCATGGCTATTTTTGAACCTCGAGCATTGCTATGATCATCTATAGGGTAATCTAGTTACCCTAGAGGTATTTCTCTAATCCTCAAGTTTTAGATTTAATTTTAAATTAAATATTAGAAAATAAAAATTATATTTAATAGATCTTAGATCTAAAATATTATAGGATAATTTTTTTTTTGAAAATATTCTGCTCCAGATCTCATTAGATCTGGAAGATCCTCCAAGGAAAAAGCCGATTTTTCCTTCAACTGGTATCAGAGCCAGGTTTATGACTCTATTTCAGATCTAATTTAGATCTAATTTTTATTTTTTATTTATTTTATATTAATAGATTTTAGATGTCACATCAGATTTGATTGGATTTGAAATCAAAAAATTTAAAATTAAATCTAATTAGATCTAACATGTATGAGATGCATGACTCGACTAGGAGTAGTTTAATCTATGAATAGTCTTATAGTTTTATATTTTAATATGATTAAAATATAAATTAGATCTAATTTATTCTCTAATTTTTTGATATTATAAATATTATATTCATATTAAAAAATAAAAAATAAAAATTTAATTAATACATAAGATTGATCTGTTGCATGCCTAGACTAGTTGTAGAATTGTACTAGTAACTGTCTAGAATAGATTTCATATTGAATAGTTCAAATTAAATCCTATTTTTCAGATATTGCATGTGATGTTTTCGATCTGAAAGTATGCTAATTAAATAAGATTTTAATACATGAGATGTATGCAAAGCATGTATAAGTTAGATCTGAAATTATATATATGATATGTAACTTAGATCTAACTAGTTTTATAGTTAAATCAATATTTCTGATTAAGGTGTTCCTCATGGCCGTCCGGTCATAAGAACAAAGTAGGGTTTAAGACCCTCTCCTCCCATTCAATGGAGTGTTCTTATGGCATGTAGGGGTGCTGCACATTCATCCTTAATCAGAAATCAAAATTTACTTTTCTGTAAAACCCTAGATCCCGAAATCTTAGGATTTATTTTACATATTTTGTTTATGAATCCAAAACTTAATTAATGAATTAAGCTTATGAAATTAAATTAGATCTAAAATTGAAAATTTTAGATCTAAATTATTTTCATAAAATTGGGTTCGGACTTGGGTAGCTCAATTAGGTCTAGCGGTTGATCAAACCGAATCAAAAGTTGGTTAGGTTGGATCATGAAAGCTAATAATTGACCAACCTAATATGATTAAGTCGAGGTCAAGGTTGAATCACATTCATATGTGACTCGATCAAGTTAAGACCTAATTTGGCTCAATGGTTAAAGCCTGGATTGTAGGCTAACCCAATTGGTTCTGGTTCGATAATTTAGTGTCTAAGGTAAGTTAGGCAGATGCAATCGACTGGTTTTTAATTGGGAGCTACTCGACTCGAATGCATTCTTGTCAAGTTAATGGCACATCCCTTCCACCGATCTCACTTACCTGGCCATATGTGTCGACCCAGTCCTGATTAGAGGTGGCTAACAATTCGAGCTAACCCATGCCACTAGGTTAGTCATAATTGTTATGACTATATCAAGTCAAGTTTAATGAGACCTAAATCAAATCTCCCTAAGAAAATATTAAGTCTAGGGTCTTCCACCATTGTGGATGCACGGGCCCTTCCAGGGTTGATTGTTCTTGGCTGGATACAGTGGCTCAGTTACACCGAAAAGATGCAACCATGTCCATTAGGCATTGGATGCTACAGATTAGAGGATGGGTTGTGCTCAATATTCTAGATACGGTGAGGGACCCAATCAGGAATTTAATTCATGCAAATGGTGGGTCTGACTTAACTAAGGATTGGAGAAATATTCCGGACATGGTGAGCTTCATGAATTAGAGATCAAGTTTTGGGTGCACTATAATTAGAGAATCATTGGATAAGAGTTGTCCACTCATCGGTTGACTTATCATCAATAACTGTTAGGTGAGGTGGTGAGCCAGTCGGTGAGACCGCACCACCCACTAGAAATCACTAATCATGGATATTTTCACATCTCTACCTAGGGAGTGTAGGGATTTGAAAAAATAGTGGGAGCTTAATTTGTTTAAAATAAAATTTTTAAACAAATTGGTTAAGTCTGATTACAAAATCTAACTAGAAACTTTTGACTCTCTACAGAAAATATGTCTGCATCTAACCCCCTGATCAAAATACTAGACACCCACAGATTGACTGGACCCAATTTCAAGGACTGGTTGAGGAACTACAGAATTATTCTAGATTCTAAGAAACTGACTCATGTCTTGGTCCAGGACCCACCTGCCATGCCAGCACATCCGACTGCTGAACAGAGAGCGTCTCTAGAAAAGTGGACGGATGAAGATAACAAAGCCAAGTACTACATGTTGGGTGCCATGTCTGATGACTTGCAGTGCCAGCATGAGAATATTATGACTACCCGCCAAATGTTGGCTCACCTACAAGAGTTGTTTGGTAAACAAAGTCGCGCAGCCAAGTATCAAGTCTGCCAAAGACTTTTTAAGGCTAAAATACGTGATAGGCAGTCAATCCAAAATCATTATTTGACAAAGATCGGATCTTGAGGAGCTTGAAAAGCTCGGTGTCATCTTAGACAGGGATTTTCAGATTGATGTGATCCTTCAGTCTTTGTCTGATGCATATGGTCAGTTCATCATGAACTTCCATATGCATAAGATGCAGTGTACCTTGGCTGAGTTAATGAACATGTTGGTTACGATTGAGCTTTCTTTAAAGAGTTCAAAAGGCTCAGTCCTTACTATGGAGCGGACTTCTTCCAAGAGAAAGTCTTTTGGAAAGAAGAAAAAGTTTACGAAGAAGCAGAAGGTGGATGGGAAAAGGAAGAAGACAGAACAGAAGAAGAAGGCTACTGAAAAGAGAAAATATTTTTACTGCAATTCAGATGGCCATTGGAAGTGAAACTGTCCTCAGTACCTGGCCACCCTGAAGAACAAGAAAGATGGTCCTTCTGAAGGTATGCTCGTTATAGAATCTAATCTTATGATTTTCTCTGCATCCAGTTGGATACTTGACTCTGGTTCTAGTGCTCATTTGTGCACTTCTATGCAGGTCTTGAAGAGAGCAGGAAGCTGAGGGATGGAGAGATGATCCTACGCATCGGGAACGGAGCAAGAGTTGCTGCTGTGGCAGTGAGAACCTATCCTCTGTGATTATTGTTAGGATTAGATTTAGTTCTTAGAGACTATTATTATTATTGGAAAATGTATCCCAAAATCCAATCATCAAGCTGTTGATGGTTGAGCAACCAAGTATTGTAATTGATTTGTTAATGAATAAAATATATTTTTAGCATTTTCATCATAAGTCTTCATCTTCTAATGAACTCCGTTGTTATGATGAAGTTCTTAGGACTATTTAAGTTCAATAAAGAGAGAATTTATCGATTAGTCTTTAAAACTGTTCACGACCAAATGATAAGCTGTTAATAAGAACGACAGCTTCTATCGAGCATAGGTCGCTGTAGGCCATATGGGTTGGTTGTCCTCTTAACCAAGGAGTGTGGAGACACTGGTATGACATACAGGTGAGGTGTAAAGGTACATCATCATTGAATATGACCAACTCCAGAGCATTCTGCTGTCGAGAATGTCTCTGATGGGATATAGGTATAAGTGTCCCTTAGATCTAAGATCGCCTCAGTGACTTGCAAGCAACTCACTGTGCTTTGATACTAGACTAACTGAATTTTTAATTCAGAGATGGAAGGCTTCTGGGCACAGTCAAGTACTTGCAAAGTCAGAGTGTGAGTGAGATGGGATTGACCACTCCAAGAGTTGGAAAAGAATAAGTTGCTGTATTTCAATTTAGCAAAATCTTGGCCAGGATAATCCATCAGATGGATATGATATTTTGAAATACAATGTGGACAACCTGATCAGAGTTGACAGTTGAACTCTGAGATGTCGTATGATCATTTTAGTCAAGGGGATGAATAACATGGAAACTATATCTGCATGGGTTCTAAGGATGTTATTCTACACATTCGACCTATCCAATCGTCGGGTACCATTGCTAGATGGTCACTTGATTGGTACAGAAATTTATTTTTATACTACCAACTTAGGTTCGAACCTATGAGGTCATACACATTAGAGTTCATGATCCAATCAGATGGTTGATCAATGATTAAGAATCGTTCTAGGGTTAAATGATCAATACGATTGACATTTAACCCAGTGCAAGTGTTGCAGGAGGATCGATTAGCAATTTGATTGCTAATTGGCTTAATTTGATTAAGCCAATAGGTTGAGATTAAGTCTAATTAAATATAATTTAATTAGATTTGGTTTGGGCTTGATTGGATCAAGTCCAATTGGTTTATTGGATAAGCCAAGTGCAAAAAAAGAACTAGTCCTAGTTCAATTAGGACTTGGGTCAACCTAATTTCTAATTTGATTAAAAAATTAAATCAGATTTAAATCTAATTTAATCTGATTAAATTAAGTTTTTAATTGGGTTAAGACCTATTTTAACTGAGTTGATCTAATTTTGGTTTGATTTGGTTTGAAAAATCAAATTAAAACAAGTCATGAGTTAGAATCCTAGTAAGACTAGGATTCCACCTTGCGCCACACAAGCCCCCCCCATGACCTCTCTCTTATTCCACGCCAATCGCCTCTTTTGTGTGACAAAAGCCCTCTCCCAGGTCTCTCCCACGTCTACAAAAGGTTTTCTCTCTTCTTTCTTACATGGAAGGTGGTTTGGATCAAATCAAAGAGGAATAAATTTGGATTTTGAATTCTATGAGATAGAGTTTTAGAAATCCAAAACTCTTTCAATTTTGCATCGAATTTATCCAAATTTTTTTTAGAATTTTTGTAGATTTTAGGGTACACATTGTATACCCTTTTCTAGTAGTCCATGCACAAAAATAAGGAGGAGGTGCTCAAGAGTTGGGCGCCCCTTATCTTGCCATGTTTGGATAAGCCTTGACTAGGTATTTGACCTAGACAAGGACTCTATCATATCTCTCTCTATAAAATGAGTTTCTTCATAAAACTTTTGGTGAAGATAGAGATTTGAGATACCTTTGTGTCATCTAAAAATTAGATAGAAATACATTTGGATCGTGGAGATATACTAGATACAAGATAGGGTGTTTAGAGAGAGAAACCAGAAGAAGAAGAGGGTCTTCTTCTAGGGTTGTTTGTTTTCATCTCTTCCCTTCCTCCATCTTGAGTTTTCTGAGAGCATCTCAGATCTGAAAGTCCTCCTCCTACTTTTCATCTTTAGAAGAGCCCAAATCAAGAAGAAGAAGGCACCTGATCAAGCATCAAAGAAGGATCAGTGCAGTACTAGCATACTGTGCTGATTTTCTGAAGTAGGACTTCTGATCGAGATTCGTGGGCTCGAATGGATGACTCCTAAAGTCTGGATGCATGTGCAGCTTGCAACATCATCCTTAAGCCTGGATCAGCAAAGTTAGAACGTCTAACTTGCAAGGTAATAGATCTGATCTATTGTTTAATACATACATTAGATGTAGTATAGAAACATGTTGATATGATCAACATATAGTTCATGCTCTATATATTTTAATTTTTAATTTAATGCTATATAATAATCATCTAATAAGATCTTAGATTTAGAGATTCTCTAGTTTTAAAAAATAAATTTTAATTTATTTTAGTCTTCCGCTGCATGATCATGAAAAAGTTTCAAGATCTAATCCTGAAACCCTAGATCTGGTTCCTTCAATTGATATCAGAGCCTAGGTTCTTCATTACATGATTATTGATACATGCTTAGATTATTTTTTAGATTAGATCTAATTTATAATCTGATTATTAAATCTAAAATTAAAATTTTAGATCAATCACGAACTGTAAGGTTGTCCTGCTGTAAGGTTTATCCCTTACAGTGCAAAGGTTATCCTAGTTCGTGTAGATCTGTCTTTAATCATAAATTTGTTAGATATGATCTAGATTAAATTTATGATTTATTAAATTTAAAAAATATTTAAATCTAAAATAAAATCTCTTTGTTAATAATTTTTGTGCAAAAGAATTATTTAAAGTTAAATTATTTCAATTACATGAACCTATTTAGATTAGATCTAAAGTAGTTTCATGTTTATTTCACTTGCATCTTGATTATGAATCAAATATGCAATATGGTTGGTAGAATCATATTATAAAATTATTTTATAAATATGAAAATTATTTTTTGAAAAGTTGAACCCAATCCTCAGCCCAAAACTTAATTAAGAATTAAGAAGTTGTTTTGATTAGGTTCTAGGATTGTGAATTGAAGAACCTAAGACACAAACCATAATACATTGGGTTAATGGGTTAGTGAGAATTAGGTCCATTAATTGGCTTAGACCTATGGTTAGATTAAAGATGGACTTAATTAGAGAATTGACTAAATCTAATCAATTGTTGTCTTAGATTAGGTCAAGAATTTTCTAGATCAATTACAATAGTTGTAGTTGGTCAAGTCCATGTCTTTAATGAAAATCAAATGGACTTGATTCTTGGCTAAGCGGTCTAGCACAAACTGTTAGGTTGATCTAATTAAAACTAATTAAACTAGTTGGTGTCTAAGGTAAACCAGATAGGTGGTTTTTAATTGGGAGCCTGCTTACCTAGCCATTTCTGATGGTGTCTAAGGCAAGCTTTGGCCGACCCTCCCACTGATCGAACTTACCTGGTCTCTTGTAAAATTATGTTTTGATCGGATCACTTGACTATTCGAGCTGACCCACGTCAGCTAGGTAAATCAGTGTGACTGATTTAGGTGCTCTTAGATCAGCCCTTTTAATGGTCTCCCTTAAGCTGACTTGGTGAAGCCAGTGGGAGGATCATGATACGCTGGTTCATCTGACCTCATCCTCTAAATTATTTAAGTCTTCTAAAATTATTAGGTCCTTAAAATGATAAAGTTATGGAGATAACTGAGTCATAGCCTCCCATTAAGGTGTTTGATAATGAGTCCATTAACTCAATAATCATTGCAGACCCAAAGGCCTGGTGATTGTTGACTAATGGAATTATCACTCATCATATGACGACTTGGAAGGGTCTTTCTAATGGTCGTTAGGTGAGCCAACCAAAGTTGGGCTTAATCATTCATTGGTTAGATGCACCAAGTATGGTTATGTTAATGGTTGGACCTAATCGGATCCTTACAGTGGAGGCCAAAGCCTACTGATTAGGTTTCTGGGGCAAAATTAAAATAACTAGAAATTGTTTAGAGAAATAATTGGTTATGAACCTACCCTTAGATGTACATGGGTTGGCCAACCAAAGTTGGGCTTGTGTGCAGTCTAAGTGGATTCTAGTACCCACTAAGGAATTAGGGTAATTCCTCAAATTGGAGGTAGAGGCTACCAATTTGAATAAAATAATGGGAGAAACTTTTTGATTAAAGTCTAAATCTTTAGGTTTAATGAATCAATTACTAATTAGGTTATGGTTCTCCTTTATGCAAATATGGCCACTTTCCTATCGCTCCGATCATTGTTGGACAATGATAAGTTGGTGGGATCCAACTTCGATAGCTGGTACCGAAAGTTGAAGGTAGTCCTAGAGCATGAATGGATCCTATAAGTGATAATGGATCCTACACCTGAGGAGCCAGCTGCTAATGCACGTGGAACAGTCAGAGACACTTACCAGAAGTGGCTCAGTGATCGGACCACGGTGCGCTGTATCATGCTGGCTATCATGAGCAATGAGTCTAGTCATAGATTCGAGATGGCTCAGCCAAAGGACATGCTTCAAGTGTTGGAGGATGCCATTGGCACATCCGATGACGTGGAGAGGCACAAGACTAGTTGTGCCATCTTCAACACCAAAATACGGGATGGTGCCTCTGTCATTGATCATGTATTGTACATGATCGAGCTGATGGAATGATTGAGCAAGCTCGGCTTCCCTTGCATGAGTAGCTTGAGAAAGATGCAATACTGAACTCGCTGCCCAAGTCTTATCTCCCATTCCTCACTCATTATAGAATGACAAAGCCTGATGTAAACTACCATGGGTTACTGGGGTTGCTTCAAAACTTTGAGAAGGATCACCAACTTCACAAGGAGTCGGTGAACTTAGTGGGAGGTTCGTCTTCTGGTTCTCAACCCTTTAAGAAAGAGAAGAAGAACAAGAAGAAGAAAGTGAAGAAGGTGCATGTTCAGGCAGGGACATCAGTGCAGAGCTAGACCAAAAAGATCAAGCCTGATAAGTGTCTATTCAACTGGCAAGCACCCTAGATTAGATAGTGTGTCAGATATCTACTTATGGCACTGTAGGTTAGGTCATATAAATAAGAACAGAATAAACAGGTTGACTCAAGAGGGAATCCTCGAAGTCAGTGATTGTGAATCACTTCCAACCTGTGAGTTCTGTCTTCTTGGTAAAATGATCAAGTCACCTTTTATTGGAAAAGGTGAGAGAGCTACTGAACTCTTGAGCCTAGTACATACTGATGTATGCGGGCCCATGTGCACAAGTGCTAGAGGTGGATATTTATACTTCATAACTTTCACGGATGACCTATCCAAATATGGATATATCTATCTGATGAAACATAAGTCGGATTCATTTGAAATGTTCAAACGATTCCGAAGTGAAGTAGAAAAATAAACAGGGAAGAGTATTAAAACTCTTCGATCTGACCGAGGAGGAGAATACCTTTCTAGTGAGTTTCTCACATATCTAGGAGAGAATGGGATTCTCTCCCAATGGACTCCTCCAAGAACACCACAGCATAATGGTGTGTCTGAAAGGAGGAATCGGACTCTGTTAGACATGGTCCGATCCATGATGGGTTTTCCTAGCTTGTCGATATCCTTCTAGGGATATGCACTCGAATCAATCTGTTATCTATTAAATAGGGTTCCAAGTAAGTCTGTAATTAAGACTCCATATAAGATATGGATAGGGCGTAAGCTAGCACTTTCATACCATAGGGTCTGGGGGTGTCCGACCTATTTCAAATGATTAATCACAGACAAACTTGGACCTAGGTCTGACAAATGCACATTCATAGGGTACCCCAAAGAGATGAAAGGATATTTTTTCTACCATGCTGATGAACAAAAGGTGTTCGTCAGCCTTGAGGCAATCTTTTTAGAAAAAGAGTTCCTTGGTGAAGGAACCATTGCCTCTAAGGTTGAACTTGATGAAGTTCAACAGGTAGAAGGACGACACCAATAGCTGAATCTGAGTCGGATTTGATTGGATCAGATCCGGAGCCCAATATACCTGCACCATTAAGACGATCCGGTAGAGTACCACGTCAGCCAGACAGATACTATATTTTCTTGGTCCAAAATAGTGATCCCATCGAACTCGATGAGAACGATGAGGATCCGATCACCTATATGGATGCAATGCAGAGACCTGATTTTGAAAAATGGCTTGAAGCCATGAAATCCAAAATGGAGTCCATGAAGGTCAACGATGTATGGACATTAGTTGACCCACCTGAAGGGGTTAAACCTATTAGATGTAAATGGGTCTTCAAAAAGAAGAGGGGTGCAGACAGAAAGGTGGAGACCTATAAAGTCCGTCTAGTTGCCAAAGGATATCGTCAACGTTATGGTATTGACTATGACGAGATATTTTTTCCTGTGGCAATGCTCAAATCCATTCGGATAATGCTTGCAATAGTTGTCCATCTGGATTATGAGATCTGACAGATGGATGTAAAGACAGCTTTCCTGAATGGAGAGCTGACCGAAGAGGTGTATATGATACAACCTGAGGGGTTTACATCCACAGATGAGTCCAAGGTATGCAAGCTTCAGAGATCCATTATGGATTGAAGCAAGCTTCTTAGAGTTGGAACATGCATTTTGATAAGGTGATTAAAACGTATGGCAACATTAAGAATGGAGAAGAGCCCTGTATCTATAAATGGGCAAATGGTCTAGTTGTGGGTATTTCTTAATCGGAATGACATGCCTGCACTACAGAGAATAAAAGTTTAGTTGTCATCGCAGTTCTCCATGAAGGACTTGGGTGAAGCATCCTACATCCTAGGGATGAAGATCTATAGGGATAGATCTAAAAAGATGCTTGGGTTATCCCAGTCCATGTACATAGATACTGTGCTGAAGAGGTTCAGCATGGAGAATTTCAAGAAGGGCTATCTACCGATAGGCCATAGAATTTCACTCTCTAAGAAGGATTGTCTGACAAGTCCTGAAGAGAGAGAGCGTATGAGTAGAGTCCCATATGCTTCGACAGTGGGATCTATCATCTACGCCATGATATGTACAAGATCAGATGTGGCATACTCACTACGAGTAGTGAGTAGATACCAATCTGATCCTGGAAAAAATCACTGAAAAGTGGTTAAAGCCATCCTTAAGTATTTGAGAAATACTAAAGACCAAAGGTTGGTTTATGGCGAGTCAGATCTGAAACTTGTGGGGTTCACAGACTCCAGCTTTCAATCTGACCATGATGACAGCAAAAGCATGTCGGGTTATATCTTTACTCTGAATGGTGGAGCTATCTATTGGAAGAGTTCCAAGCAGCATACTGTGGCAGACTCTGTTTGTGAAGTAGAGTACATCGCAGCATCGGATGCCGCAAAAGAAGCTGTGTGGCTGAGAAAATTCATCAACGAGCTCAGAGTAGCACCCTTCCTCGATGGTCCGGTCCTGCTCTACTACGACAGCACTGGTGCCATAGCTCAGGCGAAGGAACCCAAAGCACACCAGCAGACGAAGCACATTTTGTATCGCTTCCACCTGGTCCGAGAGATCGTGGATCGAGGTGACGTCGACCTTCAGAAGATCGACGAAAAGGAGAACCTGGCCGACCCCTTCACTAAAGCCCTGGTGATAAAGGAGTTTGACAACCACAAGTCGAAGATGGGTATTAGATACTGTGCCGAGTAGCTTTAGGACAAGTGGGAGTTGTTGGAAAATGTGTCCCAAAAGTCAATCGTCAAGCTGTTGATGATTGAGCAACCAAGTATTATAATTGATTTGTTAATAAATAAAATATATTTTTGGCATTTTCATCATAAGCCTTTATCTTCAAATGAACTCCGTTGTTATGATGAAATCCTTAGGACTATTTAAGTTTGATAAAGAGAGGATTTATCGATTAGTCCTTAAAACTGTTCACGACTAAATGATAAGCTGTTATAAGGACGATAGCTTCTATCGAGCATAGGTCGCTGTAGGCCATATGGGTTGGTTGTCCTCTTAATCAAGGAGTGTGGAGACACTGGTATGGCATACAGGTGAGGTATAAAGGTACATCATCATTGAACATGACCAACTCCAGAGCATTCTGCTGTCGAGAATGTCTCTGATGGGATATAGGTATAAGTGTCCCTTAGACCTGAGATCGCCTCAGTGACTTGCAAGCAACTCACTGTGCTTTGATACTGGACTAACTAAATTTTTAATTCAAGGATGGAAGGCTTTTAGACCCAGTCAAGTACTTATGAAGTCAGAGTGTGATCGAGATGGGATTGACCACTCCAAGAGTTGGAGAAGAATGAGTCGCTGTATTTCAATTTAGCAAAACCTTGACCAGGGTAATCCATCAGATGGATTTGATATTTTGAAATACAATGTAGACAACCTGATCAGAGTTGACAGTTGAACTTTGAGATGTCCTATGATCATTTTGGTCAAGGGGATGAATTATATGGAAACTATATCCGCATGGGTTCTAAGGATGTTGTTCTACACATTCGACCTATCCGATCGTCGGGTACCATTGCTAGATGATCACTTCGATTGGTATAAAAATTTATTTTATGCTACCGACATAGGTTCAGACCTATGAGGTCACACACATTAGAGTTCACGATCCGATCGGATGGTTGATCAATGATTAAGAATCGTTCTAGGGTTAAATGATCAATACGATTGACATTTAACCCAGTGCAAGTGTTGCAGGAGGATCGATTAGCAATTTGATTGCTAATTGGCTTAATTTGATTAAGCCAATGGATTGAGATTAAGTCTAATTAAATATAATTTAATTAAATTTAGTTTGGGCTTGATTAGATCAAGTTCAATTGGTTTATTGGATAAGCCAAGTGCAAAAAAAAAAACTAGTCCTAGTTCAATTAGGACTTGGGTCAACCTAATTTCTAATTTGATTAAAAAATTAAATCAGATTTAAATCTAATTTAATCAGATTAAATTAGATTCTTAATTAGGTTAAGACCTATTTTAATTGGGTTGATCTAATTTTGGTTTGATTTGGTTTGAGAAACCAAATTAAAATAAGTCATGAGTTAGAATCCTAGTAAGACTAGGATTCCATCTTGCGCCACATAAGCCCCCCCCACACCCTCTCTCTTATTCCATGCCAATCCCATCTTATTTTGTGTGACAAAAGCCCTCTCCTAGGTCTCTCCCACGTCCACAAAAGGTTTTCTCTCTTCTTTCTTACATAGAAGGTGGTTTGGATCAAATCAAAGAGGAATAAGTTTGGATTTTGAATTCTATGAGATAGAGTTTTAGAAATCCAAAACTCTTTCAATTTTGCACCGAATTTATCTAAATTTTTTTTAAAAATTTTTATGGCTTTTAGGGTACATATTGTGCACCATTTTCTGGTGGTCCATGCATGAAAATAAGGAGGAGTTCTCAAGACTTGGGCACCCTTTATCTTGCCATGTTTGGATAAGCCTTGACTAGGTATTTGACCTAAACAAGGACTCTATCATATCTCTCTCTATAAAATGAGTTTCTTCATAAATTTTTGGTAAAGATATATATTTTAGATACCTTTAGGCTATCAAAAAATTAGAGAGAAAAACCTTTGAGTCATGGAGATATAATAGACACAAGATAGGATGTTTAGAGAGAGAAACGAAAAGAAGAAGAGGGTCTTCTTCTAGGGTTGTTTGTTTTCATCTCTTCCCTTCCTCCATCTTGAGTTTTCTGAGAGTATCTCAGATCTAAAACTCCTCCTCCTACTTCTCATCTTTGAAAGAGCCTAAATCAAGAAGAAAAAGGTACCTGATCAACCATCAAAGAAGGATCAGCGCAGTACTAGCATACTGTGCTGATTTCCTGAAGCAGGACTTCTGATCGAGATTCGTGGGCTCGTGTGGATGACTCCTAGAGGATGAATGTATGTGCAGCTTGCAACATCATTCTTAAGCCCAGATCAGCGAGGTTAGAACGTCTAACTTGCAAGGTAGTAGATCTGATCTATTGTTTAATACATACATTAGATGTAGTATAGAAACATGTTGATATGATCAACATGTAGTTCATGCTCTATATATTTTAATTTTTGATTTAATGCTATGTAATAATCATGTAATAGGATCTTGGATCTAGAGATTCTCTAATTTTAGAAAATAAATTTTAATTTATTTTAGTCTTCCACTGCATGATCTTGAAAAAGTTTCAAGATCTAACCCTAAAACCCTAGATCTGGTTCCTTCAATTATGTGCCTGCAGCAAGCAGGAATTTGATTTCTGTTTCATGTTTATCACAAAAAGGCTATGTGATTAGCTTTCATAAGGACCATTGTAACATATTTTATGAAAATAATAAAGTTGCAAATGGTTTTCCTATTAATGATCTCTATCAGCTACATATTGATGTATCTGTATTTAATATCGAGCAAAATATGAATACCATGGGAATTAAAAGGTCTAAAGATAGTCTAAATGATAGGTATCTGTGGCAGCTAAGGCTAGGTCATATAGTGGAAGATAGGTTTAACAAATTGAAGAAAGTCGGGCTATTGAGTCCGTTGACTTCTGAGTCATATCCAGTTTGTGAATCATGTCTTCAAGGCAAAATGACCAAGCTCCCTTTTATGGGACATGGGGAAAGGGCCACAATCCTACTTGCCCTAGTACATACAGATGTGAGTGGCCCATTTGATGTGCTGGATAGAGGCAACTATGTCTACTTCATTACCTTTATCGATGACATGTCTAGGTACGGGTATGTGTTTTTAATGAAACACCAGTCTGAAGTCTTTGAAAAGTTTAAAGAATTCAGACATGAGGTAAAAAAATAAACAGAAAAGTCCATAAAGGTTTTTCGATCAGATCGAGGAGGTGAATATCTTAGTCGGAGTTTCTAGACTATCTTAAGGATAATGGCATAGTCTCTCAATGGACTCCACCTGGAACGTCACAACTTAACGGGGTTTCAGAATGGAGAAACCAGACCCTATTAGATATGGTCCGTTCCATGATGAGCTTCATGGACCTCTCTGAGTTTCTTTGGAGATATTGTCTCATGACAGTAATATATGTATTGAATAGGATTCTCTCTAAAACCGTTCCTACCACACCGTATGAGATATGGCATGGTAAGAAACTAAGTCTGAGTCATCTCAGAATTTGGGGTTGTCCGGCTCATGTCAAGAGGCAGCAGATGGACAAGTTAAAGTTCAGGTCTTTTAGAGCTCGGTTCATAGGATATCCTAAAGAGTCATTAGGATACTATTTCTATATTCCGGAAGACCACAATGTGATTGTGAATCGATATGCTATTTTTCTTGAAAAATAGTTTATTCAAGATGGTGGCATCGAAAGAATAATTAAGCTCAAAGAGAATGTCTCCCAAGAGCAACGAGCTAAGGAACTTGAGGAACCTAATCAATTAGAACCAGTCCTAACACAACCTCTTCCACCTCGTAAATCGATAAGGATTTTCCATCCTCCTGAAAGGTACTTAGGTACTATACAAGAGGATGTAGAAAAAATATTCCTCACGAGAAATGAGACTCATGGTGATGACCCCAAGACCTATGACGAGGCGATATCAGATATCAACTCTGAAAAATGGTTAGAGGCAATGAGATCAGAAATTGACTCGATGCACTCAAACCAAGTCTGGACCTTGATAGACCCACCTGAAGGTATTGTACCTATTAGGTGTAAATGGATCTTCAAGAGAAAGATAGGTGCAGATGGAAATATAGAGACATTCAAGGCTAGGCTCGTAGCGAAAGATTATAATCAGCACGAAGGCATTGACTATCAGGATACCTTCTCGCCCGTAGCCATGCTAAAATCCATCCGCACATTGCTTGCTGTTGCAGCCTATTTCGATTATGAAATATGGCAGATGGATGTGAAAATGACATTCTTAAATGGATATCTTGAAGAAGATATCTATATGGAACAGCCGCTTGATTTCACATCCAGTGATGATGATCACAAAGTCTACAAGCTGTAAAGGTCTATTTATGGACTTAAGCAAGCATCTCGGAGCTGGAATACTCATTTCAATAATATGATCAAAATGTTTGGTTTCATCAAGAATGAGGAGGAACCATGTGTGTTCAAGAAGGTCAGTGGGAGTGCAATTATCTTCCTCGTACTATACATAGATGACATCCTCCTAATTCGAAATGATATTTTCATGTTGACCTCAGTCAAAATATGGTTGTCTAAGGAGTTCTCTATGAAAGATCTAGGAGAGGCATCTTTTATACTGGGTATTAAGGTCTATAGAGATAGACCAAATAGGATGCTGGGACTTTCACAGAAGATGTACATAGAGGAGGTGCTAAAAAGGTTTAGCATGAAAAACTTCAAAAGAGGTTTAGTACCTTTTAGACATGGCATTCATCTCTCCAAGAAGATGTGCCCTAGCACACCTGAGGAGATTGAACGCATGAGCAAGATCCCTTATGCTTTGGCAATAGGGAGTCTTATGTATGCCATGCTATGTACACGATCTGATATAGCCTATGCTGTGAGTGTCACAAGCAAATATCAGTCGAATTCAGGCGAAGAGCACTGGACTTCTGTGAAATGTATCCTTAAGTACTTAAGAAGGACTAAGGATATGTTTCTAGTCTTTAGGAATGGAGAACTCCAGGTTTAGAGATTTTTAGACTCAGACTTTATGTCTGATATAGATGATCGAAAGTCAACATCTGGGAGTCTGTTCATTTACAATGGTGGTGCCGTTAGCTGGAAGAGTTCCAAGCAGACGGTGATTGCTGATTCTACCATGGAGGCAGAGTATATTGTTGCATCGAAAGCTGTGAAGGAGGTATTCTGGTATAAAAAATTTATCGCAGAGCATGGAGTGATGTCATCGGATGTCGTCCCTCATTACTGTGACAATAATGGCACCATAGTCCTAGCTAAGGAGCCAAGGTCTCACTAGAAATCCAAGCATATCGAGTGGCGATTCCATCTGATCTGTGATTATCTCGAAAAAGATTATGTCGAGGTTAAGAGAGTCGACTCCACAGATAATGTGGCATACCCACTGACAAAGCCATTAGGCCAGCAGAAAATCCAAGCTCACTTTGAGAAGATGGGACTTAGATATATAGCCAATTGGCATAGGTCAAGTGGGAGTTTGTTAGATGTGTGCCCTAGATGCCAGATAGGCTGACACATTTCTGTACAAATCTAAGGGCAAATTTATAATTTTGACTATAAATAAATAAAAGAATTATTCTACTATCACATTGTGTATATTATATCTGTGATACATCCTTTGAGTTAGTAGGAATGTTAATTCATATTTCAAGAGTTAGAAATTTAAGGCATGAATGTACATAACTAACTCATAAACTGCTCCTGACCATAGGATCATCACGAGGATGGTAATCGATCTGAAAGGTTGGTGTACGATTGCTTCCTTAGGATAGATGTGTCTTGAGTCTACAGTGTGCAGACACCAAAGTGAGAGTATAGATATTCTTTGAGAACGAGAGTACTGAGCGTGACCACCTCGAGCAGTCATAAGGAAGTCTACCTTCTCGTCGATGACTAGCTCGATGCTGCAGATGTGTGTCTAGTTCTTTGACCTGAGGTGCATCGACAGTGCACCTTGAGTGTGTTATAGTTTGACTACACCATAACTCAGTCTCCTAGCCATTCAAAACCCTGAGGTGTATGTTGGCTATAGCATATTCATTGTAGGAACCAAATCTCATCAAGATGGGATCTATCAACCTCGATAGATGAGAGGAGTAGTCCTATAATGATCGAATGATTGAGTACTTAAGCCCATGGCCATGGCAGAGTGAAATAATGAAAAAGAATTTTCCATTAGAATTTCACATCAGACTCGGATCGATCGATTGATTCATATGACTGATGTTGGGTTTGACGAGTTCACCTTAATCCATATTCAGTCGAAACTCATGATATAGGAACTCAATTACACAGGTAGCTATACTAAGAGGTTTATCTTCATTTCTGATGGATTACCACCATATATTGCTAGGTGTCACTGATGGATTTTGGGAGCAATCAGAATGATCTTGATGATCGATCATTCTAATTGTCTGAATCAGAAGAGTTCTGATCCATCGAAAGGAGTTTTAATGATGTCGATGATGAGATCATAACATGTCTCATTACCATACGAAAATAAACCTAACTGGGTCACACAAACAAGAGTTAGGGTCTGGATGTCATCAATTGAACTAGCCCAATTTGATTGATTTGGATTAGATCCAATTAGGTTCAAAGAAATCATGCTAGCACACGATTGAGCCTAACTTTCTCCTCGTGTAATATTTTCTATCTCGACTGAGCCAAATATGATTTGACTCACCTAGAGAACCTTGAGAAGGTTTCTCTCAGTCCAACTGAAGCCAGTCCAGCTCAAAAAAGTTTTATCTTAATTTATGAGATAAATTTAAGATAAGCACCTGCCAATTCCTGTCACCTTCCATTTTTGTTTTAGGACATTGGTCAAACATTGACCCATGGACCTTGGACTGAAGGCCACTTAGCAAGAGGTCATTGGAGAGTTTTTGTGGAGTGTTCACCTGCTAATTTTGCTCTCAAAGTGGGCACCATAATCAGATATGGTGTGCGCCCCAAGTGGATAAGGATAGAGTCCCATGAGATGAGGACTCTATGCCTTGACCGACTCAAATTGTTGGGCACCAGTCTCACTGTGTTTATCCAGTGTTGGTGCCAATAGTAGGAGGGCTTGGTGGGATTCTTACCTAATATGATCAGATGACATCACTCCATCAATCAAATTTTTTTCAAAATTAATTGAAATTTTTTGATTGGTCGAATGATGTGGCACTACATGGCACAGCAGGGTCTATTTAAACCCTATCTGCACCTAGGGTTTAGAGAATCTGCTCAATACCCAGCAAAAGCCTGATATCCCTCCACTTCTCTACATTCCCTCTGCTTCTCTCCCTCTCTTCTTCATGTCCAAGAGGTTGGGCATCCATCTGGTGCTTGTCCAAGGCGTGGTGGCTCCCTGATCAGAAGGCTGCAGGGATTTATCGAGAAGCTACTGCTCCAGCCTTAGAAGATCTTTCAGATCAGATCCAGATCTAATTTTTGGAGCAGAGATTCACAAAGAGAAGATGATCTAGATCCTACTCAAGTGGATATCGATAAAGGTCAGGTGACTATGTGGCTATTTTTGAATCTCGAGCATTGCTGCGATCATCTACAGGATAATCTAGTTACCCTAGAGATATTTCTCTAATCTTCAAGTTTTAGATTTAATTTTAGATTAAATATTAGATAATTAGAATCAGATCAAATAGATCTTAGATTTGAAATATCATAGGATAATTTTTTTTAAAAATATTTCATCCTAGATCTCATTAGATCTGGAAGATCCTATAAGGAAAAAGTCGATTTTTTCTTCACCAAGTGCAAGAAAAAATTAGTCCTAGTTCAAATAGGACTTGGGTCAACCTAATTTCTAATTTGATTAAAAAATTAAATCAGATTTAAATCTAATTTAATCTGACTAAATTAGGCTCTTAATTGAGTTAAGACCTATTTTAATTAAGTTGATTTGATTTTGGTTTGATTTGGTTTGAGAAACCAAATTTGAACAAATCATAAATTGAATCCTAGTAAGATTAGGATTCCACCTTGCACCACCTTAGCCCCCCACGCCCACTCTCTCTTATCCCACATCCACTCTCTCTTATTTTGTGTGACAAAACCCTCTCTCTCAGGTCTTCATGCATGCCCAAAACTTTTCTCTCTTTCTCTCTTACATGGAATGTGGTTGTGGATCAAGTTAAAGTAAGAATTAGTTTGGATTTCAAATTCTATGAGATAGAGTTTTAGGAAACCAAAACTCTTTCCTTATGGCACTGATTTTACTAAGATTTTTTTTAAAATTTTTGTTGCTTTTATGGCAAATAATATGTATCCTTTTCTGGTAGTCCATGGTAGAAAAAGAAGGAGGGGACATCCAAGAGTTGGGCGCCCCTTGTCTTGCCTTGTTTGGATAATCCTTAACTAGGTATTTGACATAGATAAGGAGTCTTCATATCTCTCTATTTAAAATGAATTTTTTTATGAAATTTTTGTGTAACGTAAAGTATTGGGAGACCTTTGGGTCATGGAAAAATCAAAGAGAAAGAGTCTTGGGGCGTGGAGATCTAATAGATACAAAATTAGGTGTCTGGGTTAGAGCAAAGAGAAGAAGAAGAGGATCTTCTTCTAGAGTTGCTGGGTTCATCTCTTCCCTTCCTCCATCTATAAATTTTTTGAGAGTGTATCATCTAGGACTCCTTCTCCTACTTCTCATCTTTGGAAGAGTCCAAATCAAGAAGAAGGAGGTATCTGATCGACCATCAAAGAAAGATCAGCATAGTACTAGCATACTGTGCTGATTTTCTGGACCATGACTTCTGATCGTAATTCGTGGGCTCGTATGGATGACTCCTAGAAGTTGGATGCATGTGCAGCTTGCAACATCATCCTCAAGTCCAGATCAAAAAGGTTAGAACATCTAACTTGCAAGATAATAGATCTGATCTATTATATTTTACATACATTAGATGTAGTATAGAAATATGTTGATATGATCAACATGTAATTCTTGTTCTTTATATTTTAATTTTTGATTTAATACCATATAATAATCATATAATAAAATCTTAGATCTAGAGATTCTCTAATTTTATAAGATAAATTTTAATTTATTTTAGTCTGGTTCCTTCAATTGGTATCAAAATCTAGGTTGTTTATTACATGATTATTTATACATACTTAGATTATTTCTTAAATTAGATCTAATTTATAATCTAATTGTTAAATTTGAAATTAAAATTTTTAGATCAATTATGAACTGTAGGTTCTCCTGCTGTAAGGTTTACCCCTTACAGTGCAAAGGTTGTCCTAGCTCATGTAAATCTATCTTTAATCATAAATTTGTTAGATGTGATCTAGATTAAATTTATGATTTATTAGATTTAAAAGATATTTAAATCTAAAATAAATTTTTTTTGTTAATAATTTTTGTGCAAAGAACCATCATATATTTGTCTGAAAAATTTGCTCAATTTAAAGTTGAAATTGTTTCAATTACATGAACCTGTTTAGATTAGGTCTAAAGTAGTTTCATGCTTATTTCATTTGCATTTTGATTATGAATGAAACATGCAACTTGGTTGGTAGAACCATGTTGTAAAAATATTTTATAAATATAAAAATTATTTTTGAAAAGTCGAACCCCAACCTTCAGCCCAAAATTTAATTGAGAATTAAGAAGTTGTTTGATTAGATTCAAGGATTGTGAATTGAAGAACCTAAGACACAAACCATAACACATTGAGCAAATGGATTAGTGGGAATTAGGTTCATTAATTGAGTTAGACCTAAGATTAGATTAAAGATGGACTTAATTAGAGAATTGACTAAATCTAATCAATTGTTGTCTTAGATTAGGTCAAGGATTCTTTAGATCAATTATAATAGTTGTAGTTGGTCAAGTCCATGTCCTTAACAAGAACCAAATGGACTTGATTCTTAGCTAAGTGATCTAGCATGAACTGTTAGGTTGATCTAATCGAAACTAATTAAACCAGTTGGGGTCTATGGTAAATCAGATCGATGGTTTTTAATTGGCAGCCTGCTTACCTGGCCATTTCTGATGGTGTCTAAGGCAAGCTTTGACAGATCCTCTCACCGATCGAGCTTATCTGGCCTCTTGGTAAAATTATATTTTGATTGGATCATTTGACTATTCGAGCTGACCCATGTCAGCTAGGTAAATCAGTGTGATTGATTTAGGTGCTCCTAGTGTTGGAAATAGTATCCCAAAGCCAATCGTCAGCCTGTTGACGGTTGTGCTCATTTTCGTATATGTACATAATTATGAATTAATAAAAATTATTTTGGCATTTTTCATCACAAAATATTTCATCTTCTAATGAACTCCTATGTTGTGGTGAAGTCCTTAGGACTATTTAGACTCAACAAAGGAGAATTTATCGTTTAGTCCTTAAATCTGTTCGCGACCAAATGATACGTTGTTACCAAGGATGACAACGTTTATCAAGCATAGGTCGTTGTGTGCCATATAGATTGATTGTCCTCTTAACCAATGAGTGTGGAGACACTGGTATGGCATGCAGGTGAGATGTAAGGGTACATACGCACTGAACGTAACCGACTCTGGAGCTATTTCTGCTGTCAAGATTTGCTCCGATGGAATATGGATATAAATATCCCTCCGACCTGAGACCACCACGGTGACTTACAAGCAACTCACTGTACTTAGGCACTGGACTATCTGAATTTCTAATTCAGTGACGGAAGGCTGCTGGGTGTAGTCAAGTACTTGACTTGTCGATGCGTGTGTTAAGATGGGATTGACCACTCCAGTTAAGGAGCTATGTACAGTCATGTTTCAATTTAGTAAAACCTTGGCCAGGGTAGTCTCTGTGAGGAGTCACAGGACTATTTGAGTTGAGCACGATTCGGATGATCTAATCAGGGTTGACAGTTTAACCCTGAGTCATCCTAAACACAGAGGTCAAAAGGATGAATTATACAGTAACCATATTCACGTAGGTTCTGAGTGTTGCGATTGTGACTATTCGATCTATCCGATCATCGGGTATCATTGCTAGATGGTCACTTCGATTAGTACAGGAATTGGTTCTTGTGCTACCGGCTTAGGTTCGAACCTGCGGGATCACACACATTAGAGGTTCCTATCTGATCTGATGGCTGATGAAGAGTCCTAATGCTCATGGACTATGAGTCCTAGTGTCTGGGACTCTATGATCGAGAATCAAAATTCTCTGATCACGAGTTCCACATATTTTGGGTACCGGGGTCAAGAGTCCCACTGGTTTTGGACTCTTCGATCAGGGTTATATATCGATGAATTCTGATGCCCGATTACCCATCGGATTTAGATTCAATATTTATGAGAGGTTTAATTAGTGATTTGATCATTAATTAACTCAATTTGATTGAGTAATTATTTTTGGATCAAGTCCAATTGAATTGGATTCAGTTGGGTTTGACCCGATTAGGTTAAGAGTTGACCTAATCGTCGAGTTGGTTTGGTCCCTGATATGATCAGGGGTTGAGCTTAATCAATTTCTGATTTGATTAGGATTTTATTGAGCCTAATTAAGCCTAATTAAGTTAGATTTAAATTAGTCTAATTGGGCCTAACTTATTTGGTTCAATTAGGTTGGTTTAAATAATGAAACTACCTTGACCCACTCTCCCTGCGCCACCTCACTTCCACTGCACCCATTTGAATTCACGAGAAGGAAGTTCTCATGAATTTTTTTATATGCAAAGCCCTCCTCACGCCCTACTTTAATGCACCAAATGAGTAGATAAGGATGATTGGTTGGCCATTCAAATTCAAAACAAAGTTTGAATTTGAATGAGCAATCAATCTTAGCGCCTTGACCTTATCCTCTTTTAGTGCCTCATTTATTACACGAGAAAATGTTTCTCATGAAATCACTCATGCACAAATTAAGCCATGCCCTCCTCTTCTCACGCCCTTAGTGGATAGGGATAAATTAGTTTCCATTTGAATTCAAAATTTGATTTGATTTGAATTCAAATGTGCAATTACTCATCTTTATCCTCTCACATGGATAAGATGTTTTGATGTTGTTTTAAAAGGAGGAGAAGAGTGGGGCGTGTGCAAGAAAAATTTTGGAGAGAAAATCTGGGCATGAGGAATCCTTGTGTGCAAGGTGAAGGTCTATATCTTTCTGAGAGAAAAAGAAAGAAAAGAAAGAAAAAGTATGCGCAGGGTTTCAGTGAATTCTTCAGGGTTTCAGCCTGGAGTTCGGGAAGTGAGAAGGTGAGCTACGAGTGTCGTGAGCCCACCAAATTTTAGGAATATCTTCAACACCCTCACAAGCACATCTGCTGATGATCCAAAGTATCCAAAGAATCGATAGACATCGATCGAAGGAGTTCGATAAGCATCGGTCGTCGAAAGGGCTATACAACGAGCTAGCACTCGTGAGGAGTCGATCAGATCAGGAGCTTCATGTGAACGATCTACAGAGGCCAGACACACTGTGTGGCTATATCATGATGATCAGACTCTCCCGACGGTGATCAGATTGCGACGATCTACTGCCCGCACAAAGGTATTGTGTTCTGAACACATTATAGTAAAGTGTTTACTATTCAAATTCGAATTTCAAATTTAAATGCATGCATGCTATATATCATATTTAAATCCTAGTGTAGAATAAATTTTTATTAATTAATTAGATTAATTAATAATTTTTGCTATAAAATAATGATTTTGAAAATATTTTAAAATTACCATTTTACCCCTGCATTAAATTTTCCCCATAAATAGTATCAGAGCGGGTTCTTAGATATGATATATATATTTGCATGCGTAGATTAAGTTGTAATCTAAAAGTTTAAATTTAAAATTTGAAATTTAAAATTTAAAATTTGAATTTTGAAAGTTGTTCAAAATTCAAAATTCAAAAATTTGAAATTCAAAATTTTGAAATTTGAATTTGAAATTTGAAATTCAAAATTCAAAAATTTAAAATTTGAAATTTGAAATTTAAAATTTGAAATTTGGTTGAAATTTAAAATTTGAAATTCAAAATTTAAAATTCAAAATTTGAAATTCAAAATTTTGAAATTTGAAATTTGAAATTTGTTTGAAATTTGAAATTCAAAATTTAAAATTTGAAATTTAAATTTTAAAATTGGTATATTTAGATATACTTGATCCAAGTAGCAAGTAATCGAATTGGGTTGGTTGCCATGGCAGTCCGGTCATAGGAGAAAAGTAGGGTTTAAAGGCCCTCTCTTCCCATTCGATGGGGTCTCCTATGGTGGTAGGGGTGCCGTTGCAATTATATCCCATACAGATGAAGTAGCGAAAGAAATATTCATGATTTATTTTGATTGAGTTATTTTCTGTTATGTAATTAGCAATAGAATTGCTATTTATGAAATGTGTTGATCTATTTGTGTAATGAGTCAACATATTTGGTGAACAGAAAATAAAATTTTTCAAATTTAAAAATTATTTTCGAAATGCCAAACCCTGATCCATCAGTCCAAATACTTAATTAAAAGAATTAAGTATTGTCTAGTAGGTCTAGAATTGTGAATTAAGACCTAAGATAATTGCATAAACTTGTGGGTCAATGGGTTAGATGGATTAGGTCCATAATTGGGTTAGACCTAAGGTTAGCTTAAAGAAATGGACTAAATTAGAGTAATTGATCAAATCTAATCAAAAGTTGAATTAGATTAGGTCAAGGATACTCTAGACTCAACTCCAATAGTTGTAGTTGAATGGGTCCATGTCTTTAACTAGACCAAGATGGACTTAATTCATGGCTACACGGTAGAATCCTATTTACTAAGTTGATCAAATTAAAACTAATGAATCGGTTGGTGTCTAAGGTAAGTTTGACAGTTTGACCAGTGGTTTTTAAGTGGGAGCTACTCGCAGTGATTTGATCTCTGACGAGTTAATGGCTTATCCCCACCACTGATCTCACTTACCTGGCCAACCTAGTAAATTAGGTTTTGATTAGATCACTTGGTGATTAGGGCTCACCCATGTCCTTAGGTAAATCAGTTTGACTGATTTAGGTGCTCCTAATGCTGGCTTAATTAAATCTTTTATAATCTGACTTGGTGAAGTCAGTGGGAGGATTGAAATTGGCTGGTAATTTATCTTCTCATCTATTCTTTAATAAAATCCTCAAAAATTATTAGGTCCTAAAAATGATTAAGTTATATTGATAACTAAGTCATAGCCTCCCATTAAGTGAATGATAATGAGTCCATTAGTTTAATAATCATTGGAGGCCCAAAGGCCTAGTGCTTATTGACTAATGGAATTATCATTCATAGTATGATAATTTGGTTTGAGTCTTTCTGATGGTGGTTAGGTTGGCCGACTAAAGTCGGGCTTGATCATTTATTGATCTGATTCACCAAATCAAATCATGTTAATGGTTGGACCAAACCAAATTTTTTCAGTGGAGGCCAAAGCCTACTGATTAGGTTCTGGGGCAAAATTAATTACTAGAAGTTGTTTAGAGAAACAACTAGTTATGAACCTACCCATAGATGCACATGGGTTGACCAACCAAAGTTGGGCTCGTGTGTAGTCTGTGTGGATTCTAGTACCCACTAAGGAATTAAAGTAATTCCTCGAATTGAAGGTTGAGGCTACCAATTCGTAAAAATACTGGGAGAAACTTTAGACTAAAGTCCAAGTCTTTAGTATTAATAATTTATGTACTAATATAGGTCTGGTTTTTCTTTATGCAGCTATGGCCACTATCCTGTCGCTCCGGTCATTATTAGATAATGACAAGCTCATGGGACCTAATTTTGATAGTTGGTATCGAAAATTAAAAATCATCCTTGAGCATGAGCGGATCCTTTATGTAGTAATGGATCCGACACCTGAGGAGCCAGCCCTGAATGCTAGAGGGACAGTCCGAGACACTTATCAGAAGTGGCTCAACGACTGCACCAATGTTCGATGCATAATGCTGGCGGCAATGAATGATGAGTTCAGTCACAGATTCGAGAACGCCCAGCCACAGGAGATGCTTTAAATGTTGAACGACTCTTTTGGCATGCCTGACGATGTTGAAAGGCACAAAACTAGTTGTGCCATTTTCAATGCTCGGATGAGGGATGGAGCCTCAGTCACTGATCATGTACTGCACATGATCGAAATGATTGAGCGCCTAAGTAAACTGAATTTTCTCCTACACGAGTAGCTCGGTAAGGATGCGATCCTTAATTCTCTGCCCAAGTCCTTCCTTCCTTTTCTTACTCATTTTCGAATGACAAAGCCTGCAGTGAACTACCACAGCTTGTTGGGGTTGCTGCAGAACTTTGAGAAGGATCACCAGCTCCATAAGGAGTCGGTGAATGTTGTGGGAGGGTCTTCTTCTGGTCGTCGACCCTTTAAAAAAGGGAAGAAGAACAAGAAGAAGAAGAATAAGAAGGTGCAGCTGCATGTTGGGATGTCTGCACAGGATCAGACCAAGAAGTGCAAGCCCGACCAGAGCCAGGCGGAGTGCTGAAAGAGGAACTGTCCTCTATACATTTCCACACTGGACCCGAATAGGCCGAAGAAGAAGCAAGATACTTATATGATAAGATCTTGCAACTTTTCCATTTGTGATACTACTGCCTGGGTATTGGATACCAAAAGTCCTTATCATATTTGCAATTCGATGCAGGGTCTACAGATCAGTAGAAGATTTGATGAAGGTGAGAGATTCCTGAACGTTGGAGATGGAAGCAAAGTTTCAGTTCTAGCATTAGGAATCATGAACCTTGTAATCAATTCTTGAAATATAATTCTGAGTGAATGTCACTATTGTCCAAGCTTTTTATTAAATATTATTTCTGTAGGCCTTTTGGCCATGAACGGTTGTCAATTTTTAATAAAAAAAAATATTTGTAATATCATTTTGAATGGTGTTACAATGTTTGTTGGACAACTTAATAATAAAATTTACTTTCTATCACAACCTGTTAATATGGTTCAAACCTTCAGTAAATGCCCTAGAATAGATAATGTGTCAGAAGTCTACCTTTGGCACTATAGGCTAGGTCATATCAATAAGAACAGGATAAACAGGTTGGCTCAAAAAGGAATTCTTGAAGTAGGTGATTGTGAATCACTTCTAACCTGTGAGTCCTATTTTCTTGGTAAAATGATCAAGTCACCTTTGACTGGAAAAGGTGAGCGAGCCAGTGAACTCTTAGGTCTGGTATATTCTGATGTATGTGGACCCATGAGCTCAAGTGCAAGAGGTGGATATTTCTACTTCATAACCTTCACAGATGACCTATCGAGGTATGGATATGTCTATTTAATGAAGCATAAGTCAGAGTCGTTTGAAATGTTCAAACTATTCCGAAATGAGGTAGAAAAACAAACTGGAAAGTATATTAAAACTCTTCGATCTGATCGAGGAGGTGAATACCTTTCCAATGAGTTTCTGACATATCTTGAGGAGAATGGGATTCTCTCTCAATGGACTCCTCCTGGAACACCACAGCATAATAGTGTATCTGAAAGGAGGAATCAGACCTTGTTGGACATGGTTCGATCCATGATGGGGTTTGCTGGTCTGTCGATCTTCTTCTGGGGATATGTGCTCGAATCGGCTTGTTACCTTCTAAATAGAGTTCTGAGTAAGTCTGTAATCAAAATGCCATATGAGATATGGATAGGACGTAAGCCAGTACTCTCGCACCTTAGGGTTTGGAGGTATCCGGCTTATGTTAAACATTTAATTACGGACAAGTTAGGACCTAGGTCTGACAAGTATAATTTTATAGGATACCCAAAAGAGACCAAAGGGTATTATTTCTACCAGGCTAATGAGCAAAAGGTGTTTGTTAGCCTTAAGGCAATCTTTGTGGAAAAGGAGTTCCTTGGTGAAGGGACTGTTGCCTCTAAAGTCGAACTTGACGAAGTTCGACAGGTGGAAAAATTGACACAAGTTGCTGAATCTGAACCGGATTTGATTAGATCAGATCCGGAGCTCATTGTTCAAGCACTCTTAAGGCGATCTGGTAGAGTACCACGTCAACCGAATAGATACTATGGTTTCTTGGTCCAGGACGACGATCCTATCGAACTTGATGAAAATGATGAGGATCCGATCACCTACATGGATGCAATGCAGAGATCCGACTCTGAGAAATGGCTATGCCATGAAATCTGAAATGGAGTCCATGAAGGTCAACGATGTGTGGACATTGGTTGACCCACCCGAAGGAGTAAAACCCATAGGGTGTAAGTAGGTCTTCAAGAGGAAGAGGGGCGCAGACGAAAAGGTGGAAACCTATAAAGCCCATCTGGTTGCCAAGGGATATCATCAACGTTATGGTATAGACTATGACAAGATATTTTCTTTTATGGCAATGCTCAAATCTATTCAGATTATGCTTGCAATAGCTGCCCATCTGGACTATAAAATCTGGCAGATGGATGTGAAGACAGCTTTCCTAAATGGAGAGCTAGACGAAGAGGTGTATATGATACAACCTGAAGGATTCACATCCACTGATGAGTCTAAGGTGTGCAGACTACAGAGGTCTATTTATGGACTTAAGCAGGCATCCCAGAGTTGAAATATACATTTTGATAGGATGATCAAGACGTATGACTTCGTTAAGAATGGAGAAGAGCCCTGCATTTATAAGTGGGCTAATGGTCTAGTAGTGATATTTCTTGTATTGTATGTGGATGATATTCTCTTAATTGGGAATGATGTCCCTGCATTACAGGGAATAAAGATTTGGTTGTCGTCACAGTTCTCCATGAAGGATTTGGGAGAAGCTTCCTACATCCTAGGGATGAGGATCTATAGGGATAGATCTAAAAGGTTGCTTGGTTTATCCCAGTCTACGTACATAGATACTATGCTGAAGAGGTTCAGCATGGAGAATTCCAAGAAAGGCTATCTACCGATAGGCCATAGAATTTCTCTCTCGAAGAGGGATTGTCCGACAACACCTCAAGAGAGAGAGCGTATGGGTAGGATTCCATATGCTTCGACAGTGGGATCTATCATGTACGCCATGACATGTACACGACCAGATGCGGCATACTCACTAGGGGTAGTGAGTAGATACCAATCTAATCTAGGAGAGAATCACTGGAAGGTTGTTAAAACCATCCTGAAGTATTTAAGAAATACTAAGGACCAGTGGCTTGTTTATGGTAAATCAGACTTGAGACTTATAGGGTTTACAGACTCTAGTTTTCAGTCTGATCACGATGACAGCAAAAGTGTGTCGAGATTTATTTTTATCCTTTATGGTGGGGCTATCTGCTGGAAGAGTTCCAAGCAACACACTGTGGCTGATTCAGTTTGCGAGGTGGAGTATGTCGCTGCATCAGATGCTGCCAAAGAAGCGGTGTGGCTGAGGAAGTTCATCACCAAGCTCGGAGTAGCACCCTCCCTTGTTGGTCCAGTTCTGCTCTACTGTGACAGCTCTGGAGCCATTGCTCAGGCGAAGGAACCCAAGGCACACTAGCGGATGAAGCTATTCTGCGCCGCTACCATCTCATCTGAGAAATTATAGATCGAGGTGATGTCGACCTTCAGAAGATCAACAGAAAGGAGAACCTGGCTGACCCATTCACTAAAGCCATTGCAGTGAAGGAGTTCGACAATTACAAGTCGAAGATGGGTATTAGATACTGCACCGATTGGCTTTAGGCCAAGTGGGAGATTGTTGGGAATAGTGTCCCAAAGCCAATCGTCAGTCTGTTGATGGTTGTACTCATTTTTGTATATATACATGAATTATGAATTAATAAAAATTATTTTGGTATTTTTAATCACAAAATATTTCATCTTCTAATGAACTCCTATGTTGTGGTGAAGTCCTTAGGACTATTTAGACTCGACAAAGGAGGATTTATCGTTTAGTCCTTAAATCTGTTCGCGACCAAATGATACATTGTTACCAAAGATGACAACGTTTATCAAGCATAGGTCATTGTGTGCCATATAGGTTGGTTGTCCTCTTAACCAATGAGTATGGAGACACTGGTATGGCATACAGATGAGATGTAAGGGTATATCTGCACTGAACGTGACCGACTCTGGAGCTATTTCTGCTGTCAAGATTTGCTCCGATAGAATATAGGTATAAATGTCCCTCCAACCTGAGACCACCACGGTGACTTGCAAGCAACTCACTGTACTTAGGTACTGGACTACCTGAATTTCTAATTCAATGACGGGAGGCTGCTGGGTGTAGTCAAGTACTTGACTTGTCGGTGCATGTGTCAAGATGGGATTGACCACTCCAGTTTAGGAGCTGTGTACAGTCATGTTTCAATTTAGCAAAACCTTAGCCAGGGTAGTCTTTGTGAGGAGTCACAGGACTGTTTGAGTTGAGCACGATTCGGATGATCTAATTAGGGTTGAAAGTTTAACCCTGAGTCATCCTAAACACAGAGGTCAAAAAGATGAATTATACAGTAACCATATTCATATAGGTTTTGAGTGTTGCGATTGCGACTATTCGACCTATCCGATCATTGGGTACCATTGATAGATGGTCACTTCGATTAGTACAGAAATTGGTTCCTGTGCTACCGGCTTAGACTCGAACCTACGGGGTCACACACATTGAGGTTCCTATCTGATCTGATGGTTGATGAAGAGTCCTAATGCTCATGGACTATGAATCTTATGTGTCTGGGACTCTATGATCGAGAATCAGAATTCTCTGATCACGAGTCCCACACATTTTGGGTACCGGGGTCAAGAGTCCCACTGGTTTGGGACTCTTCGATTAATATTACATATCGATGAATTCTGATGCCCGATTACCCATCGGATTTGGACTCAATATTTATGAGAAGTTTAATTAGTGATTTGATCACTAATTAACTTAATTTGATTGAGTAATTATTTTTGGATCAAGTCCAATTGAATTGGATTCAGTTGGGTTTGACCCAATTAGGTTAAGTGTTGACCTAATCGTCGAGATGGTTTGGTCCCTGATTTGATCAGGGGTTGGACTTAATCAATTCTGATTTGATTAAAATTTTATTGATCCTTATTAAGTCTAATTAAGTTGGATTTAAATTAGTCTAATTGGGCCAAACTTATTTGGTTCAATTAGGTTGGTTTAAATAATGAAACCACCTTGACCCACTCTCCCTGCGCCACCTCACTTCCACTGCGCCCATTTGAATTCACGAGTAGAAAGTTCTCATGAATTTTTCCTCACGCAAAGCCCTTCTCATGCCCTACTTTAATGCACCAAATGAGTGGATAAGGATGATTGGTTGGCCATTCAAATTCAAAACAAATTTGAATTTGAATGAGCAACCAATCTTAGCGCCTTGATCTTATCCTCTTTTAGCGCCCCATTTAATGCATGAGAAAATATTTCTCATAAAATTACTCACGCACAAATTAAGCCACGCCCTCCTCTTCTCATGCCCTTAGTGGATAGGGATAAATTAGTTTCCATTTGAATTCAAAATTTGATTTGAATTCAAATGTGCAATTACTCATCTTTATCCTCTCACGTGGATAAGACGTTTTGACATTGTTTTAAAAGGAGGAGAAGAGTGGGGCGTGTGCAAGAAAAATTTTGGAAGAAAATTTGGGCGTGAGGAATCCTTGTATGCAAGGTGAAGGTCTATATCCTTCCGAGAGAAAAAAAAAAGAAAGGAAAGAAAAAGTGTGCGCAGGGTTTCAGTGAGTTCTTCAGGGTTTCAGCCTGGAGTTTGGGATGTGAGAAGGTGAGCTACGAGTGTCGTGAGCTCACCAAATTTTAGGAAGATCTTCAACACCCTCTCAAACATGTCTGCTGATGATCTGGAGCATCCAAAATATCGATAGACATCGATCAAAGGAGTTCGATCAGCATCGGCTGTCGAAAGGGCTCTTCAACGAGCTAGCACTCGTGAGGAGTCGATCAGACCAGGAGCTTCATGTGGATGATCCACAGAGGCCAGATATACTGTGTGGCTGCATCATAATGATTAGACTCTCCTGACGGTGATCAGATTGCGGCAATCTACTACCCGCATAAAGGTATTGTGTTCTGAACATATTATAGTAAAATGTTTACTATTCAAATTCAAATTTCAAATTTAAATGCATGCATGCTATATATCATATTTAAATCCTAGTGTAGGATAAATTTTTATTAATTAATTAGATTAATTAATATTTTTACTGTAAAATAGTGATTTTGAAAAAATTTAAAATTATCATTTTACCCCTGCACTGAATTTTCCCCATAACTAGACCAGCCCTTTTAATGGTCTCCCTTAAGCTGACTTGGTGAAGCCAGTGGGAGGATCATGATAAACTGGTTCATCTGTCCTCAACCTCTAAATCAATTAAATCTTCTAAAATTATTAGGTCCTTAAATTAAAATAGTTCTGGCGATAACTAGATCATAGCCTCCCATTAAGTGGATGATAATGGGTCCATCAGTTGGATAATCATTGGAGGCCCAAAGGCCTGGTGCTTATCGGTTGATGGAATTATCATTCATAATATGATTTCTTGACTGCATCTTTCTGAATGGTGGTTAGGTTAGCCAACCAAAATTGGGCCTAATCATTCATTGGCCAGATAGGCCAAGTATGGTCATGTTAATGGTTGGACCTAACCAGATCTTTTTAGTGGAGGCCAAAGCCTACTGATTAGGGACTAGGGTAAAAATAAAATTATTAAAAATTATTTAAAGAAATAATTGATTATAAACCTACCCTTAGATGTACATGGGTTGGCCAACCAAAGTTGGGCTAGTGTGCAGTCTAAGTGGATTCTAGTACCCACTAAAGAGTTAGGGTAATTCTTTGAATTGGAGGTAGAGGCTACCAATTCGAATAAAATAGTAGAAGAAACTTTTTGATTAAAGTCCAAATCATTAGGTTTAATGAATTAATTACAAATTAGGTTATGATTTTTTTTTGTGTAGATATGGCCACTTCCCTATCGCTCTGATCATTATTGGACAATGATAAGTTGGTGGGACCCAACTTTGGTAGTCGGTACTGAAAGTTGAAGATAGTCCTGGAGCATGAACGGATCCTATATGTGATAACGGATCCTATACTTGAGGAGCCAGCTGCCAATGCACGTGGAACAGTCAGAGATGCTTACTAGAAGTGACTCAGTGATTGGACTACGGTGTGCTACATCATGCTGACTGTCATGAGCGACGAGTTCAGTCACAGATTTGAGATGACTCAGCCAAAGGACATGCTTCAAGTGTTGGAAGATGCCTTTGGCACACCCGATGACGTGCAGGCATAAGACTAGTTGTGCCATCTTCAACACAAAAATACGGGATGGTGCCTCTGTCACTGATCATGTATTGTACATGATCGAGCTGATGGAGTATTTGAGCAAGCTCGGCTTTTTCTTGCATGAGTAGCTTGGAAAAGATGCAATACTGAACTTGCTGCCCAAGTCTTATCTCTCATTCCTCACTCATTATAGAATGACAAAGCTTGAAGTAAACTACCACGGGTTACTGGGGTCACTTCAGAACTTTGAGAAGGATCACCAACTCCATAAGGAGTCGGTGAACTTAGTGGGAGGTTCGTCTTCTGGTTCTCGACCCATTAAGAAAGGAAAGAAGAAAAAGAAGAAGAAAGTGAAGAAGGTGCAAGTTCAGGCTGGGACATCAGTGCAGCGCTAGACCATAAAGATCAAGCCTGATAAGAGTCAAGCTGAATGCTTCTTTTGCAAGAAGCGGTTGCACTGGAAAAGGAACTGTCCTCAGTACATTGCCTCCCTAGACCCAAACAGGCAGAGAAAGAAGCAAACTATTACTGGGCAAGGTATGTATATGATAACTCCTTGCAATATCTCTATTTGTGACATAACTGACTGGGTATTGGATACCGGTAGCCCTTACCATATTTGCAATTCATTGCAGGGGTTGCAGGTCAGTAGAAGATTCGAGCAAGGCGAGAGGTTCCTGAACGTTGGAGATGGAAGACCAGTTCTAGCATTAGGAATCTTGAAACTTGTATTTGAGTCTCATACCGTTATTCTTAATGATTATCATTTCTGTCTCAGTTTCTTTTTAAATATTATTTCTATAGGCCTTCTGGCCAAAAATGATTATGAAATTTCAATAAAAAAATAAGTTTGTAATATCATTATGAATGGTGTTACTATTTTTTGTGGATATTTGAACAATGGTGTGTATATGTTATCACAACCTGTTAACATAGTCTATTCCACTGGCAAGCACCCTAGATTAGATAGTATATCAGATATCTACTTATGGCACTGTAGGCTAGGTCATATAAACAAGAATAGGATAAACAGGTTGACTCAAGAGGAAATTCTCGAAGTCAGTGATTGTGAATCACTTCCAACCTGTGAATCCTGTCTTCTTGGTGAAATGATCAAGTTACCTTTTACTAGAAAAAGTGAGAGAGCTACTGAGCTCTTGGGCCTAGTACATACTGATGTATGTGAGCCCCTGAGCACAAGTGCTAGAGGTGGATATTTCTACTTCATCACTTTCACGGATGATCTATCTAGATATGATATGTCTATCTGATGAAATATAAGTCGGATTCATTTAAAATGTTCAAATGATTCTGAAATAAAGTAAAAAAATAAACTGAAAAGAGTATTAAAACTCTTCGATCTGATTGAGGAAGAGAATACCTTTCTGGTGAGTTTCTCACATATCTAGGAGAGAATGAGATTCTTTCCCAATAGACTCCTCCAGAAATACCACAGCATAATAGTGTGTCTGAAAGAAAAAATCAAACTCTATTAGACATGGTCTGATCTATGATGGGTTTTGCCAGCTTGCCGATATCTTTCTAGGGATATGCACTCGAATCAGTCTGTTATCTATTAAATAGGGTTCTAAGTAAGTCTGTAATTAAGACTCCATTTGAGATATGGATAGGGCGTAAGCCAGTACTTTCACACCTTAAGGTCTGGGGGTGCCTAGCCTATGTCAAACGGTTAGTTACAGATAAACATGGACCTAGGTCTGATAAATGCACATTCATAGGATACCCCAAAGAGACCAAAGGATATTTTTTCTACCATGCTGATGAACAAAAGGTGTTCGTCAGCCTTAAGGCAACTTTTTTAGAAAAAGAGTTCCTTGGTGAAGGAACCGTTACCTCTAAGGTTGAACTTGATGAAGTTCATAGGTAGAAGGACCAACACCAATAGCTGAACTTGAGTCAGATTTGATTAGATCAGATCTACAGCCCAATGTACCTGCACCATTAAGATGATTTGATAGAGTACCACGCCAGTCGGACAGATACTATAGTTTCTTGATTCGAAATGGTGATCCCATCAAACTCGACAAGAATGATGAGGATCCGATCACCTATATGGATGCAATGTAGAGACCTGATTCTGAGAAATGGCTTGAAGCTATGCAATCCGAAATAGAGTCTATAAAGGTCAACGATGTATGGACATTGGTTGACCTACCTGAAGGGGTAAACCCATTGGGTGTAAATGGATCTTCAAAAAGAAGAGGGGTGCAGACGGAAAGATGGAAACTTATAAAGCCTGTTTGGTTGTCAAGGGGTATCGTCAACATTATGGTATTGACTATGATGAGGCATTCTCCCCTATGGCAATGCTCAAATCCATTCGGATAATGCTTGCAATAGCTGCCCATCTAGATTATGAGATCTGACAGATGGATGTAAAAATAGCTTTTCTGAATGGAGAGCTGACCGAAGAGGTGTATATGATACAACCTGAGGGGTTTACATCCACAGATGAGTACAAGGTGTGCAAGCTTCAGAGATCCATTTATGGATTGAAGCAAGCTTCTCGGAGTTGGAACATGCATTTTGATAAGATGATCAAAACGTATGGCTTCGTTAAGAACGGAGAAGAGCCCTGCATCTATAAATGGGCAAATGATCTAGTTGTGGTATTCTTTATTTTGTACATGGATGACATTCTCTTAATCGAGAATGACATCTCCGCACTACAGAAATAAAAGTTTGGTTGTCATCACAGTTCTCTATGAAGGACTTGGGTGAAGCATCCTACATCCTATGGATGAAGATCTATAGGGATAGATCTAAAAGGATGTTTGGGTTATCCCAGTCCATGTATATAGAAACTGTGCTGAAGAGGTTCAGCATGGAGAATTTTAAGAAGGGCTATCCATCGATAGACCATGGAATTTCTCTCTCTAAGAAGGATTGTCCAATAACTCTTGAAGAGAGAGAGAGCATATGAGTAGAGTCCCATATGCTTCGACTGTAGGATCTATCATGTACGTCATGACATGTACAAGGCCAGATGTGGCATACTCACTAGGAGTAGTGAGTAGATACCAATCTGATCCTGCAGAAAATCACTGAAAAGTAGTTAAAGTCATCCTTAAGCATTTGAGAAATACTAAGGACCAATGGTTGGCTATGGCAAGTTAGATCTAAAACTTGTGAGGTTCACAGACTCCAATCTTCAATCTGACCATGATTACAGCAGAAGTGTGTCGAGTTATATCTTTATTCTGAATGGTAGAGCCATCTGCTGGAAGAGTTCCAAGCAGCATACTGTGGCAAACTCTGTTTGTGAGGTGGAGTACATCACAGCATCAGATGCCGTGAAGAAAGCTGTGTGGCTGAGAAAATTCATCACAGAGCTCGGAGCAGCACCCTCCGTCAATGGTCCGGTCCTGCTCTACTGCGACCATACTGGTACCATTGCTCAGGCAAAGGAACCCAAAGCACACCAGCGGACGAAGCATATTTTGTGCCGCTTCCACTTGATCTGGGAGATCGTGGATCGAGGTGATGTCGACCTTCAGAAGATTGACGGAAAGGAGAACTTGGCTGACCCCTTCACTAAAGCCCTGACAATAAAAGAGTTCGACAACCACAAGTCGAAGATGGATATTAGATACTATGTCGAGTGGCTTTAGGACAAGTGGGAGTTGTTTAAAAATATGTCCCAAAAGCCAATCATCAACCTGTTGATGGTTGAGTAACCTTGTATTGTAATTGATTTGTTAATAAATAAAATATATTTTTTGTATTTTTATCACAAGTTTTCATCTTCTAATGAACTTCTTTGTTGTGATGAAGTTCTTAGGACTATTTAGGTTCGATAAAAAGAGGATTTATCGATTAGTCCTTAAAACTGTTCATGATCAAATGATGGACTGTTAATAAGGATGATAGCTTCTATCGAGCATAGGTCGCTGTAGGCCATATGGGTTGGTTGTCCTCTTAACCAAGTAGTGTGAAAACACTGGTATAGCATACAGATGAGATGTAAGGGTACATTGTCATTAAATGTGACCAACTCCAGAGCATTCTGCTATCGAGAATGTCTCTGATAGGATATAGGTATAAGTGTCTCTTAGACCTGAGATCGCCTCAGTGACTTGCAAGCAACTCACTGTGCTTTGGTACTGGACTAACTGAATTTTTAATTCAGCGATGGAAGGCTTCTGGGCACAGTCAAGTACTTACGAAGTCAGAGTGTGATCGAGATGGCATTGACCACTCCAAGAGTTGGAGAAGAATAAGTCGTTGTATTTCAATTTAGCAAAACCTTGGCCAGGATAATCCATCAGATGGATTTGATATTTTGAAATACAATGTGGACAACCTGATCAGAGTTGACAGTTGAACTTTGAGATATCCTATGAGCATTTTGGTCAAGGGGATAAATTATATGAAAACTATATCCACTTGGGTTCTAAGGATGTTATTCTACATATTCGACCTATCCGATCGTTGGGTACCATTGCTAGATGGTCACTTCGATTGATACAAAAATTTATTCCTATACTATCAACTTAGGTTCGGACCTATAAGGTCACACACATTAGAGTTCACAATTCGATCGGATGGTTGATCAACGATTAAGAATCGTTCTAGGGTGAAACGATCAATACAATGGATATTTAACCTAGTGCAAGTGTTGCAGGAGGATCGATTAGCAATTTGATTGCTAATTGACTTAATTTGATTAAGCCAAAGGGCTGAGATTAAGTCTAATTAAATATAATTTAATTAAATTTAGTTTGGACTTGATTAGATCAAGTCCAATAGATTTATTGGATAAGCCAATTGCAGGAAAAAACTAGTCCTAGTTCAAATAGGACTTGGGTCAACCTAATTTTTAATTTGATTAAATTAGATTCTATTAGATTTAAATCTAATTTAATTTGATTAAATTAGATTCTTAATTGGATTAAGATCTATTTTAATTAGGTTTATTTGGTTTTGGTTTGATTTGGTTTGAGAAACTAAATTTGAACAAATTATAAATTGAATTCTAGTAAGACTAGGATTCAACCTTGCGCCACCTTAGCCCACCACGCCCACTCTCTCTTATCCCATGCCCACTTTCTCTTATTTTGTATGATAAAACCCTCTCTCCCAGGTCTTCACGTATGTCCAAAACTTTTCTCTCTTTCTCTCTTACATGGAATGTGGTTGTGGATCAAGTCAAAGTAGGAATTAGTTTGGATTTCAAATTCTATGAGATAGAGTTTTTGGAAACCAAAACTCTTTCCTTATGGCACTGATTTTATTCATATTTTTTTGATATTTTGTGACTTTTATGGCACATAATATGAGCCCTTTTCTAGTGGTCCATAGCAGAAAAAAGGAGGGGATGCCCAAGAGTTGGGCGCCCCTTGTCTTGCCTTGTTTGGATAATCCTTGACTAGGTATTTGACCTAGACAAGGACTCTTCATATCTCTCTATTTAAAATGAATATTTTCATAAAGTTTTTGGGAACACAGAGCATTGAGATATCTTTGGGGCATTCAAAAATCAAGTAGAAAGAGTCTTGGGGCGTAGAGATATAATAGACACAAAACTAGGTGTCTGGGTTAGAGCAAAGAGAAGAAGAAGAGGGTCTTCTTATAGAGTTGCTAGGTTCATCTCTTCTCTTCCTCCATGTGTAAGTTTTCTAATAGTATCTCATCTAAAACTCCTTCTCCTACTTCTCATCTTTGGAAGAATCCAAATCATGAAGAAGGAGGCATCTGATCGACCATCGAAGAAGGATCAGCACAGTACTAGCATAATGTGCTGATTTTCTGGACCAGGACTTCTGATCGTGATTCGTGGGCTCATGTGGATGACTCTTAGAGTCTAGATGCATGTGTGGCTTGCAACATCATCTTCAAGCTCGGATCAGCAAAGTTAGAATATCAAAATTGTAAGGTAATAGATCTGATCTATTATATTTTACATACATTAGATGTAGTATAGAAACATATTGATATGATCAACATGTAGTTCTTGCTCTTTATATTTTAATTTCTAATTTAATACCATGTAATAATCATGTAATAGGATCTTAGATCTAGGAATTCTCTAATTTTATAAGATAAATTTTGATTTATTTTAGTCTTCCGCTATCTGATCTTGAAAAAGTTTCAAGATCTAACCATGAAATCCTAGATCTGGTTCGTTCAAAAATGTTCACGACCAAATGATAGGCTGTTTATAAGGACGATAGCTTCTATCGAGCATAGGTCGCTGTAGGCCATATGGGTTGGTTGTCCTCTTAACCAAGGAGTGTGGAGATATTGGTATGGCATATAGGTGAGATGTAAGGATACATCATCATTGAATGTAACCAACTCCAGAGCATTCTACTATCGAAAAAGTCTCTGACGGGATATAGGTATAAGTGTCCCTTAGACCTGAGATCGCCTCAGTGACTTGCAAGCAACTCACTATACTTTGGTACTGGACTAACTAAATTTTTAATTCAGTGACAAAAGGCTTCTGGGCACAGTCAAGTACTTGTGAAGTCAGAGTACGATCTAAATGGGATTAACCACTCCAATAGTTGGAGAAAGAAGAATGAGTCGCTGTATTTCAATTTAGCAAAACCTTAGCCAGGATAATCCCTCAAATGGATTTGATATTTTGAAATACAATGTGGACAATCTGATCAGAGTTGACAGTTGAACTCTGAGGTGTCCTATGAGCATTTTGGTCAAGGGGATGAATTATATGAAAACTATATCCGCATAGGTTCTAAGGATGTTGTTCTACACATTCGACCTATCCGACTGTCAGGTACCATTGCTCGATGGTCACTTTGATTGGTATAAAAATTTATTTCTATACTATCAGCTTAGGTTCGGATCTATGAGGTCACACACATTAGAGTTCATGATCCGATCGGATGGTTGATCAACGATTAATAATCGTTGTAGGGTTAAACGATCAATACGATTGACATTTAACCTAGTGCAAGTGTTATAGAAGGATCGATCAGTAATTCGATTACTAATTGACTTAATTTGATTAAACCAAAGGGCTGAGATTAAGTCTAATTAAATATAATTTAATTAGATTTGGTTTGGACTTGATTGGATAAGTCCAATTGGTTTATTGGATAAGCCAAGTGCAAGGAAAAACTAGTCTTAGTTCAAATAGGACTTGGATCAACCTAATTTTTAATTTGATTAAAAAATTAAATTAGATTTAAATATAATTTAATCTAATTAAATTAAGCTTTTAATTGAGTTAAGACTTATTTTAATTCAATTGATTTGATTTTGGTTTGATTTGGTTTGAGAAACCAAATTTGAACAAGTCATAGATTGAATCCTGGTAAGACTAAGATTCCACCTTGCACCACCTTAGCCCCCACGCCCACTCTCTCTTATTTTATGTGACAAAACCTTCTCTCCCAAGCCTTCACACATGCCCAAAGCTTTCTACTCTTTCTCTCTTACTGGAAATGTGGTTGTGGACCAAGTCAAAATAGAAATTTATTTGGATTTCAAATCCCTATGGCACTGATTTTATCCAAATTTTTTTTGAGATTTTTATGATTTTTATGGTACATATTGTGCACCCTTTACTGGTGGTCTATGGTAGAAAAAGAAGAAGGGGGTGCCCAAGAGTTGGGCACCACTTGTCATGCCCTGTTTGAATTTTTCTTAATTAGGTATTTGACCTAGACAAGGATTCTTCATATCTCATTATTTAAGATGAATTTTTTCTTAAAATTTTTGTAGATTATAGAGTATTAAGAGACCTTTGGGGCATACAAAAATTAGAGAGAAAGAGTGTTAGGGAATGGAGATATAATAGACACAAAACTAGTGTCTAGGTGAGAGCAAAGAGAAGAAGAAGAGGGTCTTCTTCTAGGGTTGCTGAGTTCACCTCTTCCCTTCCTCCATCTGTGAGTTTTCTGAGAGTATCTCACATTTAAAACTCTTTTTCCTACTTTTCATCTTTGAAAGAGTTCAAATCAAGAAGGAGGCATCTGATCGACCATCGAAGAAGGATCAGCACAGTACTAGCATACTGTGCTGATTTCTTGGACTAGGACTTCTGATAGTGATTCGTGGGCTTGTGTGGATGACTCCTAGAGGCCAGATGCATGTACAGCTCACAACATCATCCTCAAGCCTGGATCAGCAAAGTGAGAACATCTAACTTGCAAGGTAATAGATCTAATCTATTATATTTTACATGCATTAGATGTAGTATAGAAACATATTGGTATGATCAACATGAAGTTCTTGCTCTTTATATTTTAATTTTTGATTTAACATCATGTAACAATCATGTAATAGAATCTTAGATCTAAGAGTTCTCTAATTTTATAAGATAAATTTTGATTTATTTTAGTCTTCCGCTACCTGATCTTGAAAAAGTTTCAAGATCTAATCCTGAAACCCTAAATCTGGTTCCTTCAATTGGTATTAGAGCCTAGGTTGTTTATTACATTATTATTTATACATGTTTAGATTATTTTTTAGATTAGATCTAATTTATAATCTGATTATTAAATCTAAAATTAAAATTTTTAGATCAATAACGAACTATAGGTTGTCCTACTGTAAGGTTTACCCCTTACAGTGCAAAGGTTGTCTTAGTTCGTGTGGATCTATCTTTAATCATAAATTTGTTAGATGTGATCTATATTAACTTTATGATTTATTAGATTTAAAAAATATTTAAATCTAAAATAAAATCTCTTTGTTAATAATTTCTGCACAAAGAACCATCATATATTTGTCTGAAAAATTTGTGCAGTTTAAAGTTAAAATTATTTCAATTACATGAACTTGTTTAGATTAGATCTAAAGTTGTTTCATACTTATTTCACTTACATTTTGATTATGAATTAAACATGTAACTTGGTTGGTAGAACTATGTTGTAAAAATACTTTACAAATATAAAAATTATTTTTGAAAAGTCGAACCTCAACCCTCAGCCCAAAACTTAATTGAGAATCAAGAAGTTATTTGATTAGATTCTAGGATTTTGAATTGAAGAATCTAAGACACAAACCATAACACATTGGGTTAATGGGTTAGTAAGAATTAGGTTTATTAATTGGGTTAGACCTAAGGTTAGATTAAAGATGGACTTAATTAGAGAATTGACTAAATCTAATCAATTATTATCTTAGATTAGGTCAAAGATTCTCTAGATCAATTACAATAGTTATATTTGATCAAGTCTATATCTTTAACAAGAATTAAATGGACTTGATTCTTGGCTAAGCGGTCTAGCACGAACTGTTAGGTTGATTTAATCGAAACTAATTAAACCAGTTGGTATCTAAGGTAAACTAGACTGATGGTTTTTAATTGACAGCTCGCTTACTTTGCCATTTCTGATGGTGTCTAAGGCAAGCTTTGGTAGACCCTCCCATTGATCGAACTTACCTGACCTCTTGGTGAAATTATGTTTTGATCGGATCACTTGACTATTCGAGCTGACCCATGTCAGCTAGGTAAATTAGTGTGACTGATTTAGATGCTCATAGACCAGCCCTTTTAATGGTCTCCCTTAAGCTGACTTGGTAAAGCCAGTGGAGGATCATGATAAGTTGGTTCATCTGACCTCATCCTCTAAATCAATTAAATCTTTTAAAATTATTAAGTTCTTAAAATGAAATAGTTATGGTGATAACTAAATCATAGCCTCCTATTAAGTGGATGATAATGGATCCATCAGTTGGATAATCATTGGAGGCCTAAAGGTCAGGTGCTTATTGGCTGATGGAATTGTCATCATAATATGATTTCTTGACTGCATCTTTCTAAATGGTGGTTAGGTTAGCCAACCAAAGTTGGGCCTAATCATTCATTGGCTAGAAGGGCCAAGTATGGTTATGTTAATGGTTGGACCAAACCAGACCTTTTCAGTGGAGGCCAAAGCCTACTAATTAGGGACTGGAGCAAAATTAAAATTACTAGAAATTATTTAGAAAAATAATTGATTATGAATCTACCTTTAGATGTATATGGGTTGAACAACCAAAGTTGGGCTTGTGTGCAGTCTAAATGGATTCTAGTACCCACTAAAGAATTAGGGTAATTCCTTGAATTGGAGGTAGAGGCTACCAGTTCGAATAAAATAGTTGGAGAAACCTTTTGATTAAAGTTCAAATCTTTAGGTTTAATGAATCAATTACTAATTAGGTTATGATTTTTTTTATGCGGACATGGCCACTTTCCTATCACTCCGATCATTGTTAGACAATAAAAATTTGGTGGGATCCAACTTCAGTAGCTGGTACTGAAAGTTGAAGATAGTCCTGGAGCATGAATGGATCCTATATGTGATAACGGATCCTACACCTGAGGAGCCAGCTGTCAATGCACATGGAACAGTCAGAGACACTTACCAGAAATGGCTCAGTGATTGGACCACGGTGCACTGCATCATGTTGGCTGTCATGAGCAACGAGTTCAATCATAGATTTGAGACAGCTTAGCCAAAGGATATGCTTCAAGTGTTGGAGGATGCCTTTGGCACATCCGATGACGTCGAGAGGTACAAGACTAGTTGTGTCATCTTCAACATCAAAATGCAGGATAGTATCTCTGTCACTGATCATGTATTGTACATGATCAAGCTGATGGAGCATTTGAGCAAGCTCGACTTTTTCTTGCATGAGCAGCTTGGGAAAGATGCAATACTAAAGTCACTGCCCAAGTCTTATCTCCCATTCCTAACTTATTATAGAATGACAAAGCTTGAAGTAAACTACCACGGGTTACTGGGGTTGCTTCAGAACTTTGAGAAGGATTACCAACTCCACAAGGAGTCGGTGAACTTAGTGGGAGGTTCATCTTCTAATTCTCGATCCTTTGAGAAAAGGAAGAAGAACAAGAAGAAGAAAGTAAAGAAAATGCAAGTTCAGGCTGGGACATCAGTGCAGGGCCAGACCAGAAAGATCAAGCCTGATAAGAGTCAAACTAATGCTTCTTTTGCAAGAAGTGGGGGCACTAGAAGAGGAACTGTCCTCAGTACATTGCCTCCCTAGATCCGAACAGGTAGAGAAAAAAGCAAGCTATTACTGGGCAAGGTATTTATATGATAACTCCTTGCAATTTCTCTATTTATATATTACTGATTGGGTATTGGATACCGGTAGCCCTTACCATATTTGCAATTCGTTGCAAGGGTTGCAGGTCGATAGGAGATTCGAGCAAGGTGAGAGGTTCCTGAACGTTGGAGATGGAAGATCAGTTCCAGTTCTAGCATTAAGAATCTTGAAACTTGTATTTGAGTCCCATACTGTTATTCTTAATGATTGTCATTTCTATCCTAATTTCTTTTTAAATTTTATTTTTGTAGGCCTTCTGGCCAAAAATGATTATAAAATTTCAATAAAAAAATAAGTTTGTAATATCATTATGAATGGTATTACTATTTTTTGTAAATATTTGAATAATGGTGTGTATATGTTATCCCAACCTGTTAACGTAGTCTATTCTACTGGCAAGCACTCTAGATTAGATAGTACATCAGATATCTACTTATGGCACTATAGGCTAGGTCATATAAATAAGAACAGGATAAACAGGTTGATTCAAGAAGGAATCCTTGAAGTCAGTGATTATGAATCACTTCTAACCTGTGAGTCCTATCTTCTTTGTAAAATGACTAAGTCACCTTTTACTAGAAAAGATGAGAGAGCTACTAAGCTCTTGGGCCTAGTACATACTGATGTATGCGGGCCCATGAGCACAAGTGCTAGAGGTGGATATTTCTACTTCATCACTTTCATGGGTGATTTATCCTGATATGGATATGTCTATCTGATGAAACATAAGTCGGATTCATTTGAAATGTTCAAATAATTTCGAAGTGAAGTAGAAAAATAAACTGAGAAGAGTATTAAAACTCTTCAATTTGACCAAGAAGGGGAATACCTTTCTGGTGAGTTTCTCACATATCTAGAAGAGAATGGGATTCTCTCCCAATGGACTCCTCCAGGAACACTACAGCATAATGGTGTGTCTGAAAAGAGAAATCAGACTCTGTTAGACATGGTCCAATCCATGATGGGTTTTGCCAGCTTGCCGATATCCTTCTGGAGATATACACTAGAATCAGCCTGTTATCTGTTAAATAGGATTTCAAGTAAGTCTGTAATTAAGACTCCATATGAGATATGGATAGGGCGTAAGCCAGCACTTTCACACCTTAGGGTCTGGGGGTGCTCGGACTATGTCAAACAATTAGTTACAGATAAACTTAGACCTAGGTCTGACAAATATACATTCATAGGGTATCCTATAGAGACCAAAAGATATTTTTTCTACCATGCTGATGAACAAAAGGTGTTCGTCAGCCTTAAGGCAATCTTTTTAGAAAAAGAGTTTCTTGGTGAAGGAACTGTTGCCTCTAAGGTTGAACTTGATTAAGTTCAACAGGTAGAAAGACTGACACCAATAGCTGAACCTGAGTCTGATTTGATTAGATCAGATTCAGAGCCCAATATATCTGTACCATTAAGATGATCCGGTAGAGTACCGCATCAGCTGGGCAGATACTATAGTTTCTTGGTCTGGGATGGTGATCCCATCGAACTCGATGAGAACGATGAGGATCCAATCACCTATATGGATGTGATGCAGAGATCTGATTTCAAAAAATGGCTTGAAGCCATAAAATTCAAAATGGAGTCCATGAAGATCAACGATGAATGGACATTGGTTGACCCACCTGAAGGGATTAAACCCATTGGGTGTAAATGGATCTTCAAAAGGAAGAGGGGCGCAGATGGAAAGGGAGAGACCTATAAAACCCGTCTGGTTGCCAAGGGGTATAACGAGACGTTCTCCCTTATGGTAATGCTCAAATCCATTCGGATAATGCTTGCAATAGCGCCCATCTGGATTATGAGATTTGACAAATGGATGTAAAGATAGCTTTCCTGAATGGAGAGCTGACCGAAGAGGTGTATATGATACAACCTGAGGGGTTTACATCCACAGATGAGTCCAAGGTGTGCAAGCTTTAGAGATCCATTTATGGATTAAAGCAAGCTTCTTGGAGTTGGAATATGCATTTTGATAAGGTGATCAAAATGTATGGCTTCGTTAAGAATGGAGAAGAGCCCTACATCTATAAATGGGCAAATGGTCCAATTGTGGTATTCCTTATCTTGTACGTGGATGACATTCTCTTAATCGGGAATGATGTCCCCGCACTATAGGGAATAAAAGTTTGGTTGTCATCATAGTTCTTTATGAAGGACTTAGGTGAAGCATCCTACATCCTAGGGATGAAGATCTATAAGGATAGATCTAAAAGGATGCTTGGGTTATCCCAGTCCACATACATAGATACTGTGCTGAAGAGATTCAGCATGGAGAATTCCAAGAAGGGCTATCTACCGATAGGCCATAAAACTTTTCTCTCTAAGAAGGATTGTCCAACAACTCCTGAAGAGAGAAAGCGTATGAGTAGAGTCCCATATGCTTCGATCGTGGGATCTATCATGTACGCCATGACATGTATAAAGCCAGATGTGGCATACTCACTAGGAGTAGTGAGTAGATACCAATCTGATCTTGAAGAAAATCACTGAAAAGTGGTTAAAGCCATTTTTTAGTATTTGAGAGTTACTAAGGATCAATGGTTGGTTTATGACGAGTCAGATCTGAAACTTGTGGGGTTCACAGACTTCAGCTTTCAATCTAACCATGATGACAGCAGAAGCGTGTCGGGTTATATCTTTACTCTGAATGGTAGAGCCATCTGCTGGAAGAGTTTCAAGCAGCATATTGTGGCAGACTCTGTTTGTGAGGCGGAGTACATCGCAGCATCGGATGTCGTGAAGGAAGCTGTGTAGCCAAAAAAATTCATCATCGAGCTCGAAGTAGCACCCTTCCTCGATGGTCCAGTCCTACTCTACTGCGACAGTACTGGTGCCATAGCTCAGGCAAAGGAACTCAAAACACACCAGTGGACGAAGCATATTTTGTGTCACTTTCATCTGGTCCGGGAGATCATGGATCGAGGTGACATCGACCTCAGAAGATCGACGGAAAGGAGAACCTAGCTGACCCCTTCACTAAAGCCCTGGCGATAAAGGAGTTCGACAACCACAATTCGAAGATGGGTATTAGATACTGTGCCGAGTAGCTTTAGGACAAGTGGGAGTTGTTGGAAAATATGTTCCAAAAGTCAATCGTCAATCTATTGATGGTTGAGCAACCTTGTATTGTAATTGATTTGTTAATAAATAAAATATATTTTTGATATTTTTATCATAAGTTTTCATCTTCTAATGAACTTCATTGTTGTGATGAAGTCTTTAGGACTATTTAGGTTCGATAAAGAGAGAATTTATCAATTAGTCCTTAAAACTGTTTACGACCAAATGACAGGCTGTTAATAAGGACGACAGCTTCTATCGAGCATAGGTCACTGTAGGCCATATGGGTTGGTTGTCTTTTTAACCAAAGAGTGTGGAGACACTGGTATGGCATACAGTTGAGATGTAAGGGTACATCATCATTGAACGTGACCAACTCCAGAGCATTCTACTATCGAGAATGTCTCTGATGGGATATAGATATAAGTGTCTGTTAGACCTGAGATCACCTCAGTGACTTGCAAGCAACTCACTGTGCTTTAATACTAGACTAACTGAATTTTTAATTCAGTGATGGAAGGCTTCTGGGCATAGTCAAGTACTTGCAAAGTCAGAGAGTGATCAAGATGGGATTGACCACTCCAAGAGTTGGAGAAAGAAGAATGATTCGCTGTATTTCAATTTAGCAAAACCTTGGCCAAGGTAATCCATCAGATAGATTTGATATTTTAAAATACAATGTGGACAACCTGATCAGAGTTGACAGTTAAACTCTGAGGTGTCCTATGAGCATTTTGGTCAAGTGGATGAATTATATGAAAACTATATCTGCATGGGTTCTAAGGATGTTGTTCTACACATTCGACCTATCCGACTGTCGTGTACCATTTTTAGATGGTCACTTTGATTGGTACAAAAATTTATTTCTATGCTACCGACTTAGATTCGGACCTATGAGGTCACACACACTAGAGTTCATGATCCGATCGGATGGTTGATCAATGATTAAGAATCATTCTTAGGGTTAAATGATCAATACGATTAATATTTAACCTAGTGCAAGTATTACAGGTGGATCGATTAGCAATTTGATTACTAATTGGCTTAATTTGATTAATTCAATGGGTTGAGATTAAGTCTAATTGAATATGATTTAATTAAATTTAGTTTGGGCTTGATTGGATCAAGTCCAATTGATTTATTGGATAAGCCAGGTGCGAGGAAAAACTAGTCCTAGTCTAATTAGGACTTGGGTCAACCTAATTTTTAATTTAATTAAAAAATTAAATCTAATTTAATCTGATTAAATTAGGTTCTTAATTGAGTTAAGATCTATTTTAATTGGGTTGATTTGATTTTAGTTTGATTTGGTTAGAGAAACCAAATTTGAACAAGTCATAGATTGAATCCTAGTAAGACTAGGATTCCACCTTGCGCTACCTTAGCCTCCCACGCCCACTCTCTCTTATTTTGTGTGACAAAACCTTCTCTCCTAGGCCTTCATGCATACCCAAAGCTTTCCACTCATTCTCTCTTACATGGAATATGGTTGTGGACCAAGTCAAAGTAGGAATTAGTTTGGATTTCAAATTCTTTGAGATAGAATTTTAGGAAACCAAAACTCTTTTCTTATGGCACTGATTTTACCTAAATTTTTTTGAGATTTTTATGGATTTTATAGCATATATTGTGTGTCCTTTTCTGGTGGTCCATGGCAGAAAAAGAAGGAGGGGGCGCCCAAGAGTTGGGCACCACTTGTCTTGCCCTGTTTAGATTTTTTTTGACTAGGTATTTGACGTAGAAAAAGATTCTCCATATCTCATTATTTAAAGAAAATTTCTTCTTGAAATTTTTGTAGATTATATAGCATTGAGAGACCTTTTGGGTGTATAAAAATTAGGGAGAAATAATGTTGGGCCATAAAGATATAATAGACACAAGACTAAGTGTCTAGGTGAGAACAAAGAGAAGAAGAAGAGGGTCTTCTTCTAGGGTTGCTGAGTTTACCTCTTTTCTTCTTCCATCTATGAGTTTTCTGAGAGTGTCTCACATCTAAAACTCTTTCTCTTACTTTTTATCTTTGAAAGAGTCCAAATCAAGAAGAAGGAGGTATCTGATCGACCATCGAAGAAGGATCAACACAGTACTAGCATATTATGCTGATTTTCTGGATCAGAACTTCTGATCGTGATTCATGGGCTCGTGTGGATGACTCCTAGAAGTCAGATATGTGTACAGCTTGCATCATCATCCTCAAGTCCGGATCAGCAAAGTTAGAATGTCTAACTTGCAAGGTAATAGATCTGATCTATTATATTTTACATACATTAGATGTAGCATAGAAACATGTTGATATGATCAACATGTAGTTCTTGCTCTTTATAATTTAATTTTTGATTTAATATCATATAATAATCATGTAATAGGATCTTTGATCTAAAAATTCTCTGATTTTATAATATAAATTTTGATTTATTTTAATCTTCCACTGTCTGATCTTGCAAAAGTTTCAAGATCTAATCCTGAAATCTTAGATCTGGTTCCTTCAAAGGAGAGGATCTTCTTATTCTTTATTTCCATCATGTTTCTCTCAAATAGCTAATAGATAGTGTCTTCATGAGCTACCACTCCCAGAGAGATCGATCAATTTAAGGACTTCATGTGGATACCCGTGGAGGTCTGATGCGTGTGCGGCTGCCAAGCATCATGAAGAACCATTTACCATGAATTTTGGATGCGGTAATTTGCTATCTATACTCAAAAATAAAGTTTTGTATTCAATTAATATTTAGATATGATCTAAATATAGATTAGATATGTCGTGTACTTACTGAATTTTAGATTTTAGATATGCATACATGTATATTAGTTCATGTCATAGATCCTGTATAGTGATTTAGATTTGATCTATGCATGCATTATAAATTAAATGGTTTAATCTATACATGTTCTCCTGCAAAAATTTTTCAAAATATATGCACATCACCCACCACGCTTCCCTTCAAATGGTATTTGAGCTAGGTTCATTATGACATGAACATATATGCATGTAGAGTTGAAATCTAGATTTAGCAATGCATAAGATGTGTTATGACATGATTTTAGATATGATCTAATATAAAATCAGATCTAATATAATTTAGATTAGATCAAAATTTTTTCATACATGATATATGAATAAGATTAGATGTTCTGAGTAGCAAAGTACTTGGATTGGGTAATCACCAAGCCATCCAGTCACAGGAGCAAGTAGGGTTACATGACCCTCTCTTCCCATTTAATATGGTGCTCTTCATGGCGTGTAGGGGTGCCACTGTGAGGTCCCATTAAGAAAAAAGCAAAAGAAAAAAAATTATTTTTTTGCAAAAATCTAAATCTTGAAACCCTAGATGTTGTTGTATGTGATACAAATTGTGAAGAAACTAATTACATCTAATCTTGATAAATCAAAATTATTTTGATTGAAAATCATAAAAATTTAGATTTGATCTAAAAATTTTATGATTTAATGTAAAAAGTTTACATAAGAAATTATTTCATAACCTTAACCTATGTTGATGATATACTTAATTAAAAATTAAAAAATATATTTTAAATCTAGAATTGTGATTAAAGATCTAATGATATTATATAAAATATGGAGCATGGGTTAGCTCAAATCAAGTCCTTTTAATTGGGTTGGATCTAAGGTTAGAATCAAAAACTTAGTAGACTAAAAAGAGTAGTTGATCCGATCTAACCAATAGTTGATTTAGATTAGATCAAGGATATTCTAGATCAAAAATAATAGTTATAGTTGATTGAGTTTATGTCTTTGATTAAATCAAATGGACCTTAATTCAGGCTCAAAGATTGAGCTCGAGTCATCAGGCTGAATAGATCATTATGTGACTCGAGTTGACCCATGTTGTTAAGATTAATCAGTATAACTGATTTTGGTGCCCTAGACTGACTTGTCTCTAATTTTTCTCAGGACTTGATAAAGTTAGTGGGAGGATCTACGATATGCCGATTGGATCCACCAGTCACTAATCTTTTTCATGACTTGATGAAGTCAGTAGGAGGATTTATGACTTGTAGGTCGACTGATGTCCTCTAAAATAAATTAATCAAATCTTCTAAATTATTAGGTCCACAAAATAAGCTAGTTATGGGGATAACTAGATCATAGCCTCTCATTAAGGTGCGTGATAATGAGTCCAATATTTTAAATAGGTATTGGAGGTGCCACATGCCTGGTGTCTATTACGTATTGAAATTATCATCCATTATATGACCATCTTATTGTACCTTCAGACCAATGCTTAGGTTGGTCGAGCCACACTCGGGTCTAGACATCCATTTTATTGGATGCACTTGATGTTGTCATGTTAATGGTTGGACCTAATCAGAATTTTTAGTGAAGGTGCCACACGCCTGCTGAAGGGATGCCTAGGGCAAAATCTGATTACTAGAATTTGTTTGGATAAATAATTAGTTATGAACCTACCCATGGATGCACTAGAGTTGGCTGAGCCACACTCAGGCCCGAATACAGTCTGTGTGGATTCTAGCACCCGCTACGAAATTAAACTAATTCTTCAAATTGGAGGTAAAGGCTACCAATTCATATAAAATAGTAGGAGAACTTTTAGACTAAAGTCTAAATTTTTAGGCTTAAAATAATTCATATACTAATAGGTCAGTTGTTCTCTTTTCAGAAATGGCTGAAAAATAGTCGCTCTCTTCACTGCTAGACAGTGAAAATATTATCAGACCTAACTTCGATAGTCAATATCGAAAGTTGAATATAATTTTTGAAAGAATTAATCAAGAAGTCTCAGGCTAACCCAAACAGGCTTAAAAGAGAAATCAGCAAATGGTTACTGATCAAGATAGTTATATAATAATTCTTTGAAGTTTTTCTATTGATAATCCTACTATCAGGGTATAGGATACCAACAGTATAAGTCATGTTTGTAAATAGTTATAAAAGACTTCAGGATAGTATAAGGTTTGAAAACGGCAAGAGAGTCCTGAATGCAAGACATGGAAGCCTGTTCCAGTCTTAACATTAGAAATCATCGAGCTTGTTCTCAATCCTAAAGATGCCATTTTTAGTGATTGTCACTATTGTCCAATCTTATTAATGATGTCAATAAATATGATTGTTATAATATCATTATGAATGATACTACAATAATGAGTGGATAATTGAAAATGACATAATTAACTCATTACCATAGCCTATTAGTGTAATATACATATTTAACTAGCACCCTAGATTAGATAATGTCACTAAAGCCTACTTTTGGCATAGTTGACTTAGTCACCTTTTATTGAAAAGGGTGAATGAGCCAGTAATATTCTGAGATTGATACATATTGATGTATTTGTACTTATGAACATAAGTGCAGGAAGAGAGCTTTACTATTTCATTAAAATCTTGGACGACCTATCTTGGCATAGGTGTATCTTGCTTATGAAGCATAAATTTGAGTCGATTGAAATGTTCAAACGATTCTATAATGAGGTAGAAAAATAAACTGCAAAGAGTATTAGAATTCATCAATTTGACTGATGAAGTGAATACCTTTTGTTGGGTACAAAATACCCACAGTCGAAGTTCTCAACAGAATCAGCTCCGGGAGGACCCCGCCCGAACTCCTACGAAAGTCGGGCTCCGCCCATGACTCCAACTTCAAGAGGGACTCCGCCCGGACTCCTACGGGAACCGGGCTCCGTCGCCAACCTCGACTGCCGGTAAGCTCCGTCCGGACTCCTATGGGAGCCGGACTCTGCGCCTGACTTTAATTGCAGGGGACTCCGCCAGGACTCCTATGGGAGCCGAGCTCCGCCTGCGACTTCAACTCCGAGAGGACTCCGCCCGGACTCCTACGGGAGCCGGGCTCTGCCCACGACTCCAACTTCAAGAGGGACTCCGCCCGGACTCCTACGGGAGTCGGGCTTCATCGCCAACCTCGACTGCCAGTAAGCTCCGTCCGGACTCCTAAGGGAGCTGGACTCTGCGCCTGACTTTAATTGCAGGGAACTCCGCCCAGACTCCTACGGGAGCCGGTCTCCTCCCGTGACTTCAACTCCGAGAGGACTCCGCCTGGACTCCTACGGGAGCCGGGCTCCGCCCACGACTCCAACTTCAAGAGGGACTCCGCCCGGACTCCTACGGGAGCCGGGCTCCGTCGCCAACCTCGACTGCCGGTAAGCTCCGTCCGGACTCCTATGGGAGCCGGACTCTGCCCCTGACTTTAATTGCAGGGGACTCCGCCCGGACTCCTACGGGAGCCGGACTCCGCCCGCGACTTCAACTCCGAGAGGACTCCGCCCGGACTCCTACGGGAGCCGGGCTCCGCCCATGACTCCAACTTCAAGAGGGACTCTGCCCGGACTCCTATGGGAGCCGAGCTCCGTCGCCAACCTCGACTGCCGGTAAGCTCCGTCCGGACTCCTATGGGAGCCAGACTCTGCGCCTGACTTTAATTGCAGGGGACTCCGCCCGGACTCCTACGGGAGCCAGGCTCCGCCCGCGACTTCAACTCCGAGAGGACTCCACCCGGACTCTTACGGGAGCCGGGCTCCGCCCACGACTCCAACTTCAAGAGGGACTCCGCCCGGACTCCTATGGGAGCCGGGCTCCATCGCCAACCTCGACTACCGATAAGCTACGTCCGGACTCCTATGGGAGCCGGACTCTGCGCCTGACTTTAATTGCAGGGAACTCCGCCCGAACTCCTACGGGAGTCGGGCTCCGCCCGCGACTTCAACTCCGAGAGGACTCCGCCCGGACTCCTACGGGAGTCGGGCTCCGCCCACGACTCCAACTTCAAGAGGGACTTCACCCAGACTCCTACGGGAGCCGGGCTCCACCGACAATTTCGATCGCAAGTGGACTCTGCCCGGACTCCTGCAAGAGCCGGGCTCCATCCTCAACATCAACTGCTGGTAAGCCCTGTCCGGACTCCTACGGGAACCGAACTTCGCCTTCGACTTTAATTGCAGGAAGACTTCACCTGGAGTCCTACGGGAGCCGGGCTTCGTCCTCAACTCCAATGGCTGCAGAAAGGCTCCGCTCGGACTCCCACGGGAGTCGGGCTCCGTCCACGACCCCGACTGCAAGTAGATTCCGTCCGGATTCCTACGGAAGTCAGGCTCCATCTTCTATTCCGACTGTGGGAAGACCTCGTCCAAACTTCTACAAGCATCGGACCTCGCTACCGTCTCTAACCGAACTTTGACCGACCAATCTGGAACCCCTGGCAAGCCACAGTAACGGACAACACTGCTCCACTCCCTGCGGCGAACCCTATGCAGCTCCATTACTCCCTGACAGATGATGTTCAAATCTTAAAATTTGTAAATAAAACCGCAAGCGCACGGTGTGCAGAGTAGCACGACCAGCGAGTACGGGTCGATCCCACAGAGACTTGGTTTTAAAAATAATTTTCAAATCTATGCTCAAGCGAGCTTTAACAAAAATCGAAAGTCGAAAGTTGTTTGCTAAAGACAATAAGACTAAGGATCTAGGGTTTTTTTGAATCCACTAGATCTAGATTAGGGAATTCTACCTAGAATTTTTCTTATTGATCCTAACGACTACTCCTCTTGTCTTTCCCAAGCATAGATTATGAAGGGACTAAGGCCCAACGATAACCCATCAAGATTCTTTACAGGGGAGTAGTAACTAGGATCCCTTAGGGTTTTCTCCTCCTATGCACTGAATCAGGCATGAACTATGAAGGGACTCTGACCCAACTGTAGTTCATCAAAAATTCTTGGCAAAAGAGGAAGAAAAAGAAACCCTAAGAAAAAGAAAGAACCCTATGTAAAATCCCTACTCATGATCTAGCTTCATCGCAAACCCTAGAAGGGATGCTTAGCTAGACATGATCTAAATCTACTTGCAAAATTTAAATAAAAAAAATAAACTACCCTAATTTCATAAATTAAACTATCCTAATTGCATAAATTTAAACTGCATAATTTAAACTAACCTAATTGCATAAAATTAAATTGCATAAATTAAACTATCCTAATTGCAAGAAAAATAAATTGCATAATGTAAAGAGATGAAATTGCATAAAAATAAGATTTTATATATAAAAAAAATTTATTACAAAAACTTCAAAGCTCGAGGCTTGAAAAGAGAGCTAAAAACCCCACTATCTAGGGTTACAAGCTTGATCGGAAGGAAGAATACATAAAACAAGGGCCTTTGGGGGCTTTTTATAGGCATTTGGGGGTTATAAGGTTTACAAAACTTCCGATGTGGGACTAAGAGGTTTTAGGGGGTTTATGGTATGCCGATGGTTCCATGGTCCATGCGCCTGTTGCTGTGGACCAGGCGGCTAACCAGATCACCAAATCAGTTGATTTTTGACCAATTTTGATCTGATTTGACTCAGGTTTGACCCAATTGAGTCTTCTTTCTTCATTCTTCAATTCCTGGGTCAATTTAACTCCGTTTTGCATAAAATTTGCACCGTTGGAATCCTCTTTCCTTGTTCTTTCTATTGATGATCTCTTCTTCTGCAAAATATAATAACAAGTATCAATTTCTTAATAAAGTTAGATAATTTAGATATTAATTGATACTTTTTATGTCAATTTGTGACATAAATCACACCCCCCAACTTAATCATTGCTAGTCCCTTAGCAATGTACCAAAATAAGATCATATTCCAAAAAGATCCTTCCTTTGCAAATTAATTTAAGATCGAAATTCAAGAAGTTTTCTAGTATTACTAAGTAATGAGCTTCGAATTAGAATCAGTGGTCAGTCTACTTAGAAGCTTTCTTAGAGTACACTTAAAGTTTTATAGCACTTGTGTGAGTGATAACTAACTTAGTATTTCAGTATTAACTTGTACAGGCCAATTGTATCATTTTTATAACTTAGTTCGATTAATTTTTTATACACCCCAGATTAAACAAAGAACTAAGGTAGCTTTCACACTGTTTTTTTTTTTTTTTTTTTTTTTTTTTTTTTTTTTTTTTTTGCTGAGCATCCTGGCCTTCCCACCATCGTTTGACGCGAATCTCAACACTTGACTTAGGTGAAGAGACCCGGTTACTAGGCTTAGGGCAATCCACATTTACTCTGTGTTTTGCATTTTATTTCAGGCAGGTAGCTCTTTCCTTAAATTCAAATTTCTTCAATTGGGGTGTAGAGAAAATTATCTAATTTAAATAATACTCAAATCCTTAATTGGCCTTACAATTAACACCTACTTTACCTTGTTAGTGTGCATGTGCAATTGGAAGTGCTAATAGTCTTTAAATGACCTAAGCCACCAAGAGTCTAACCAGCTAATCTTCTCCGTGACTCACTACATTAGCAAATACTTTCTAACTTACTCTTATTTCTTTTATAGATTAATTTATTTCATATATATATATATATATATTTTTATTATTATTATTTTTTTTTTTTACATAATATATTAAATGCAAGAAATAACTCATAATGGAAGGAAAAGGAAATGATAACACCTGATTTTGTTCAAGCTCTCCCCTCAACTTGACCGACATTGTCCCCAATGGAGTTTATCTAATTTATTTGTCCTAAGCAAACTGAAAACAAAGAAAGCATTAGAAATTAAATAAGCTGGGTTGCCTCCCAGAAGCGCTAAGTTTTATGTCTTCAGCCAGACCAAACCTCGAAGCAACTTAATCAGAATAAGTTGGTTCATAAAGAACCATGGCATCTTCAACAGTCTTGACAGGTAATTCCAAGAATGGTTTTAATCGTTGACCATTAACTTTAAAGATAACACCATTACTTGGGTTTTCAATCTCAACAGCCCCGTGTGAAAAAACTTCCTTTACTAAAAATGGTCCTGTCCATCTAGACCTAAGCTTTCCTGGAAACAGATGTAATCTAGAGTTATATAAGAGCACCTTTTGTCCGATATTGAAAGTTTTTCTTATAATTGATTGATCATGAAATGCTTTGGTTCGTTCCTTGTATATCCTTGCATTTTCATAGGCTTCATTTCTAAGTTCTTCTAATTCATTCAATTGAAGCTTCCTATGGTTTCCAGCATCGTTCAAATTTGTATTTAGTTGTTTGATGGCCCACATGGCTTTGTGTTCTATCTCAATAGGCAAGTGACATGGTTTACCAAACACAATCCTATAAGGAGACATTCCTAGATTGGTCTTGAAAGCGGTTCGGTATGCCCAAAGTGCATCAATTAATTTTAAAGACCAATCCTTTCTATTGGCATTAACAGTTTTTTCCAGGATCTGTTTGATTTGTCGGTTTGACACTTCAACTTGCCCACTAGTTTGAGGATGATATGGTGTGGCCAATTTGTGGGTGACATTATACTTTTTCATCAATGTTGCAAAAGGTCGGTTACAAAAATGGGTTCCCCGATCACTAATGATTGCCCTAGGAATACCGAAACGGGAGAGAATATTTTCTTTAAGAAACTTAATGACCATTTTGCTATCGGGTGTTCTACATGCAATTGCTTCTACCCATTTTGAAACATAATCAACTGCTACTAGAATATATTTATTTCCAAAGGAATTTGGAAATGGTCCCATGAAATCGATCCCCCAAACATCAAAAACTTCAACTACCAAGATTGGGTTGAGTGGCATCATGTGTCGCTTGGTGATTCGGCCCATTTTCTGACATTGAGCACAATTTTTACAATATTCGTGAGCATCCTTAAACAAATTGGGCCAATAAAAACCACATTGGAGAACCTTATCAGCAGTTTTCTTAGACGCGAAGTGACCCCCACATGCTTGATCATGACAAAAAGATAAAATATTCATGACTTCGTTATCTGGGATACACCTTCTAATAATTTGATCAGGACATTGTTTAAAAAGATAAGGATCATCCCAAATGAAATACTTCACTTGGGCAAAGAATTTATATTTATCCTGCTTAGTCCAATGAGAAGGTATCTTGCCTATGGCTAAATAATTTACAATATCAGCAAACCAAGGTTCAGTAGACAAAGACATGAGTTGCTCATCTGGGAAAGATTCATTGATGGGTGGTTCACTAGATGGTGCAACTGGAATTCGGGACAAATGATCTGCTACAACGTTCTCAGTGCCTTTCTTGTCCCTAATTTCTAGGTCAAATTCTTGAAGGAGCAAAATCCATCTGATTAAACGTGCCTTGGCATCCTTCTTTGCTAGGAGATGTCTAACGGCTGAGTGATCGGTGTAAACAATGGTGTGGGTCCCAACCAAATAAGATCTAAATTTCTCTAAAGCAAAGACAACGGCAAGGAACTCCTTCTCAGTTGTGGTGTAGTTAAGCTGCGCATCATTTAAGGTTTTACTTGCATAATATATCACTCTAGGCAGCTTATTTATTCGTTGACCTAAGATTGCGCCCACAACATGATCGGACGCATCACACATTAATTCAAATGGTTCAGACCAGACAGGAGGATGAATGATTGGAGCTGATACAAGTGCATTTTTTAGAAATTCAAAGGATTCCAAGCACTCATGAGTAAATTCAAATTTAGTATCCTTTGCCAAAAGATTAGTCAGTGGACGTGCTACTTTGCTAAAGTTGGCAATAAACCTTCTATAGAATCCAGCATGACCTAAAAATGAACGTATTTCTTTCACAGATTTAGGTGGTGGAAGACTTGCAATTAGATCTATTTTGGCCTTGTCCACTTCAATCCCCTTTTTAGAAATGACATGGCCAAGAACTATTCCCTGTTTGACCATAAACTGACATTTTTCCCAGTTGAGAACTAGGTGCTTCTCCTTACATCGTTCTAGAACTAATTGCAGGTGATTCAGACACTCGAAGAAGGTTAGACCAAAAACAGAAAAGTCATCCATAAAAATTTCTAGAAATCGTTCTATCATATCTGAAAATATGCTGATCATGCATCTCTGAAAGGTTGCCGGTGCATTACATAGTCCAAAGGGCATTCGTCTATAGGCAAAAGTACCAAATGGACAGGTGAATGTAGTCTTTTCTTGATCTTCAGCGGCTATGGGGATCTGGTTGTAACCGGAGTATCCATCAAGAAAACAGTAAAACTCTTGTCCGGCTAGTCTTTCCAACATTTGATCAATAAATGGCAAAGGAAAGTGATCTTTCCTTGTCGCAGCATTCAACTTTCTATAGTCTATACAGACCCTCCATCCCGTTTGGGTCCTAGTTGGGATAAGTTCGTTTGCATCATTTTGGACCACTGTTACCCCAGATTTCTTGGGTACTACTTGAACTGGGCTTACCCAAGAGCTATCAGAAATAGGATAAATTATTCCACTATCTAGGAGTTTCAGAATCTCCTTTTTAACTATATCCTTCATAACTGGATTAAGCCTTCTTTGGGCTTCTCTTGTTGGTTTAGCCTCTTCCTCTAAGTATATTCTATGTTGAACTATAGAAGGGCTTATTCCTTTGATATCTGCTATGGTCCAACCTATTGCCTCTTGATTTGCTTTTAGAACTGACAATAACTCCTCCTCTTGCTTGGGATCTAGGTCTGATGCAATAATTACAGGCAAAGTTTCTTTGGGTCCTAGATATGCATACTTGAGATGTTCTGGGAGGGGCTTCAGTTCTAAAATGGGTGCTTCCTCTATCGATGGTTTAGGTGATGAGTTCACCATCTCAATGATTGGTTCAGTAGGAAGTGTCGATTCCTGATTAATCTGATTTTCTTTAAGTATTTCATTGACATCCTCAGACTCATGGATTAACCAGGGGTTAGACTCTAGGTCGACTTCATCATCACTAATGTCAATGGATTCATAAATACCATCTTGGACTACATTGACATCAGCATGAGAAGAGGATTCCTGTTCTAAGTTAAAAACATTAAGCTCAATGGTCATATTCCCAAAGGATAACTTCATTAGACCATTTCGACAATTGATTTCAGCATTGGCCGTAGCTAAGAATGGTCTTCCTAAAATGACAGGTATATGTCCTTTAGGATTCGCAACTGGCTCAGTCTCTAAAACAATAAAATCTACAGGAAAAATGAAATTTTCAACCTTTATCAGAACATCCTCGACCATTCCCTTAGGGATCCTGAGAGATCTATCGGCTAACTGTAATGTGATCCCAGTAGGTTGAAGTTTTTCTAATCCTAGTTGTTCATACACCGAATATGGAAGGATATTCACACTAGCTCCTAGATCTAGCAAGGCCTTTTTTATATTGGTTTCTCCAATAACACAAGAAATTGTTGGAGCTCCAGGGTCTTTATATTTAATTGGCACATGGCTAGATAGGTATGAACTGACACTTGCAGCCAAAAATGCTTTCTTTGGTACATTAGTGGTCCTTTTCCTAGTGCAGAGATCTTTTAAAAATTTGGCATAAGTTGGAACCTGATGGATTATATCTAAAAGAGGAATATTAACTTGGACTTGTTTAAATACCTCTAAAATTTTGTCTAAATGTTCAGATTTATTGGATTTCAGTCTGTTTGGAAAAGGAGCTCTAGGACTTTTAAGTACTGGACTAGGTGAATTTTCAGTTTCTGGTGCTTGAGGTTGAAAGGTAGTAGTTTTAGAAGGTGACTCGGCAGATGAGTCATCTATATCATCAAGTGCAACTACCTTATTGTCTATTTGTTTTCCTGATCTTAAGGTATGAATGGCATTTATACCATTAACTTGGTTTCCTTGTTGGGGTCGTGGACCATTTTGGTTCCTAGGATTTGGCTCATGTTGGCTAGGTAACCTACCATGTTCTCGTTCACTAATGGTCGAAGCCAGCTGACTTACTTGCATTTCCAGACGGGCTATAGCTTGGGTGTTATTATTTATGAGTTGACCCGTAGTTTGCATAAAGCAGGTATGTGTTTTCATCATGGCTTCTAGGCTTTTCTCTAAAGAGGTAATTTTTTTGTCATTATCATGGAAGCCTGGCGGGTTGTTCATCACTGGGTTGGACCTTAGATTTTGCTGATTGAAATTTGGATTACCTACATTAGGATTCTGGGACCATGAGAAATTCGGGTGATTCCTCCAACCTGGGTTATATGTGGGTGCATAAGGATTGTTCAATGGTCCTTGATAGGTGGCATTCACCTGTGCACACTCATTCGAGTAGGAACATTCTTCTAAGACATGGTCTGGTGCATTGCACCCTTTACACATGGGTGCAGATATTTGATTTACATTGGCTGGTCTCTGTAATTCTAAGGCTTCCAATCTACGTGTTAAGGTTGCAATCTTGGCCTCTGATGCTAGGGTTGGTTGAATTTGATGCATTCCTCCTCTTGAAGGTGTAGCTTTATCAGGTTCCCTAGTTGTTTCCCACTGTAAATTTTTCTCGGCTAGGTCTTCTAAGAATTGCCAAGCTTCAGTAGTTTCTTTGTCCATAAATTGGCCTTGGCACATGGACTCTAGCATGGTTCTTGAGTTTGAATCTAACCCCTCATAGATGATCTGGCATAGTCTCCAAGTTTCTATTCCATGGTGTGGGCATTGGGTCAAAAGATTCTTGAAACGATCAAAGTACTTCCAAAATGATTCACCAGCTAGTTGGTAAAATTGATTTATTTCATTCCTAATCCTAGCTGTTTTATGATGGGGGAAATATTTTTTTAAAAATGTTCTCACAAAGCCCTCCCAGGTAGTGACAGAATAGTTTGGCAGACTATAAAGCCACTTCTTAGCATTGTCCTTAAGGGCAAAGTTGATTAATCTAAGTTTGACCTCATCCTCTGTTAATTGCAGTTTCATGGTTGCACATACCTCCTCAAATTCTCTAATAAATATATAAGCATCCTCTAATCCTGTGAATTTTGGAAGCATATTTATGATTTGAGGTTTGATTTCAAAATTGTTAGCTGTGGGTTGTGGCAACCTGATACAAGATGGTTGGATGGAGCCAACTGGATAACACAAATCCTTAAGGGTCATGGGTTGGATTGGTTCAGCCATTGGAACAACAGGAATTGACTCAATTCTAACTAGACGACCCGACACTCTTCTCCACACACGAAGTGTACGGTTCTCGATGTTTATATAATTTTTTTTTTTTTTAATAAAATTTTTATGTATAAGGAAAAGAAAGAAAAGAGAAAAAGTTCTAAAGAGAAGATCCTAAGGAGTCCTAAATCTAAAGAAAAGTAACCAAATTAATTTAAATTTTAAATTTTTTTTTTTTTTTTCAAACAAGTGAATCAATAAATTAAACTCAATCTATCCTAGGGTTAACCTAAATCTAGACAGCTCCTAACTGTTCCAAGATGACCCTTCAAACCTTCCAAGTGGAGATTGATCAACTAGTTAGCCAGGTAAGTATAAGAGGTGGGAGGTTCACTCATCATTGCCTTTCTAGACACCAAACGAGTTGGCCAGGCCAGCAACTGAACCAATTTAACAAACCACCCTCAGGGACTTGCCTAGACACCAACTAATCAAACAACTCAAACTTGGTAGAACTCTTAGGGTTCCTTGTCCTATTGAGCTCGAATTTCTTAAGGTTGACGTCTAATTGATTTTAAGATTAAAAGTCTAGGTAATGCAATATGATGGAGATGGTTTTTGGGCGCCAAAAACTTGATGTTCAAATCTTAAAATTTGTAAATAAAACTGCAAGCGCACGGTGTGCAGAGTAGCACGACCAGCGAGTACGGATCGATCCCACAGAGACTTGGTTTTAAAAATAATTTTCAAATCTATGCTCAAGCGAGCTTTAACAAAAATCGAAAGTCGAAAGTTGTTTGCTAAAGACAATAAGACTAAGGATCTAGGGTTTTTTTGAATCCACTAGATCTAGATTAGGGAATTCTACCTAGAATTTTTCTTATTGATCCTAACGACTACTCCTCTTGTCTTTCCCAAGCATAGATTATGAAGGGACTAAGGCCCAACGATAACCCATCAAGATTCTTTACAGGGGAGTAGTAACTAGGATCCCTTAGGATTTTCTCCTCCTATGCACTGAATCAAGCATGAACTATGAAGGGACTCTGACCCAACTGTAGTTCATCAAAAATTCTTGGCAAAAGAGGAAGAAAAAGAAACCCTAAGAAAAAGAAAGAACCCTATGTAAAATCCCTACTCATGATCTAGCTTCATCGCAAACCCTAGAAGGGATGCTTAGCTAGACATGATCTAAATCTACTTGCAAAATTTAAATAAAAAAAATAAACTACCCTAATTTCATAAATTAAACTATCTTAATTGCATAAATTTAAACTGCATAATTTAAACTAACCTAATTGCATAAAATTAAATTGCATAAATTAAACTATCCTAATTGCAAGAAAAATAAATTGCATAATGTAAAGAGATGAAATTGCATAAAAATAAGATTTTATATATAAAAAAAATTTATTACAAAAACTTCAAAGCTCGAGGCTTGAAAAGAGAGCTAAAAACCCCACTATCTAGGGTTACAAGCTTGATCGGAAGGAAGAATACATAAAACAAGGGCCTTTGGGGGCTTTTTATAGGCATTTGGGGGTTATAAGGTTTTCAAAACTTCCGATGTGGGACTAAGAGGTTTTAGGGGGTTTATGGTGCGCCGATGGGTCCATGGTCCATGCGCCTGTTGCTGTGGACCAGGCGGCTAACCAGATCACCAAATCAGTTAATTTTTGACCAATTTTGATCTGATTTGACTCGGGTTTGACCCAATTGAGTCTTCTTTCTTCATTCTTCAATTCCTGGGTCAATTTAACTCCGTTTTGCATAAAATTTGCGCCGTTGGAATCCTCTTTCCTTGTTCTTTCTATTGATGATCTCTTCTTCTGTAAAATATAATAACAAGTATCAATTTCTTAATAAAGTTAGATAATTTAGATATTAATTGATACTTTTTATGTCAATTTGTGACATAAATCAACAGACCGTATTAACGGCCATGATTCTGCTCCACTCCCTGCGGCAGATCCTGTGCGATTCCACCACCCCCAGATGAGTCACGATAGCAGACACCGCTCCACTCCCCGTAACTGATCCCACGTGGCGAGCCACGGCGATTGCCACGACCCCACTCCATTACTCTCTGCAATAAATTCCTCCTG